>NC_057800.1:35097253-35208314 GCF_018294505.1 Triticum aestivum | reverse complement strand
ATACATCTACTACTAATTAACATCTATCCACTACTTCTAAAAATCATTATCTATGAACCCTAAATTAGCATCTACTACTACTAAAATCATCTACTAACTAAGCAAAGAGAGAGGGGGTTGGGGAGGGGTGGGGGCTTACAGAGGGAGAGACGGTGGCGGGGAGGTGCTCGGCGACGGAGGGGTGGCGAGGGCGGGCTCGGGATCGGGAGGGCGGCGGTCCTGGGCGGCGGGCTCGGCGGGCTCGGTCGAGGGCGGCGGCAGTGAGGTCGAGGGCGGCGACAATGTGGTCGAGAGCGGCGGCGGTGAGGTTGAGGGCGGGCGGCGCCGGCGGAGGTGAGGGCGCAGGCGCGCTCGGGCTCGGGCGGCGGCGACAGGGAGTAGGGGAACAGGCCGGTGGGGAGGAAAGGAGGACTTAGCGAAATTTTGATGCGGGGGGGTGGTTAACTCGAACTAGCAGTAGCGCACGTACAGAATACGCGCTATAGCTAACTTATCTACAGCGCGTTTTGGGAAAAACCAGTACTGCTAATGGAAGAAGTTATTTCTTTTGTTTAGTAAAAACATCAAAAATATACATTGGTCATCATTGATCTTTTTGTGTATAATCTAAATAGTCAACATGAATCCTCACTATACCTGTATAGGCACAGGCGAGGATTCATATTGCAACCACAAATCATACACATATAGTTCAATGAAGACCAAGTGCTCGAGATAGGTTGAGAAGCAACATATTTAAGGTGGTAAACACCTTGTTCGCTTAGCAGTATGGGACTAAATTTAATTAGTTGCGGTCATACTTACCAGCAGCGAGTTTTGAGCAAAACCGCTGCTACTAAGTTCTTTAGCAGTAGCGCGTCCACGGGAAGGGCGCTACTACTATATCTAGCCTGGAGGCAACACCGTGGCAATTATAGTAGTAGCGCTCTTTTCACCTAGAGCGCTACTGCTACTCAGTCATTAGCAGCGCTCTTTTCTAAAGCTCGTTGCTGCTAATTAGCAGTAGCATTTGTTTTTATACCACGCTGCTGCTAAGATTCTGTGTATAAGGTTTTCCCTAGTAGTGGGGAGAGGCCACGGGGAGAGTGGGGGGAATGAGAGGGGGACGTGGGGGAGTGTGTGGCACTCGTAGGCGCATCCGGGGCGTCGGCGGAAGCAGGAGGTGGCCGGTGTGTGGCCGCGGGCGCCGGCCACGCGCTTCTCGTCCTCCTGGCGAGAGGAGGAGGACGACTGGCAGGAGCCAGTGGACTCGGCCGAGCCAGTGGGCCAAGTGGGCTGCGCCAGGTAAGTCTCTGTTCTCTCTCTCCTTTTCTGTTTTTCATTTATTCTATTATTTCTGTAACTTGAGGGCTTTATTAAAAATGCCAGGGCATTACCAAAAATCATAAAATTAATCATGGCCACTGCTTAGAATATATCCAACAGAAAACATTTTAGTTTATGATTATTTAAGCACTTAAAATATTTTATAGCATTTAAATGCCCAAATGCAAATACTATAAGAATTAATCCAATGACCTTATGTTGTCCTAGAAAAATGTGAACCATTTTTGTCAAAGGTTTTAACCCAAAACAAAAAGGGTGGGCTTTTTAGAAGGGCATTTCAGGTTCATTGAAAAAGTTTTTAGTAAACCCTAGTTATTCCAGGAGGGTGCTGGGGGTTCTGTCATCCCCATTTCAAATTTAAGAGAAATTTAAACATGATGCACACTCTAATGCTTGAACTAGCTAGGGTGTGACATCTACAGCATTCACTTATTGCTAATTCTTCAAGTTGACTTTTCTGCTAAGTGAATGTGATCGGATGCATCCCCCTCTATGCTAAACTCAACCCAGTCTATTCACAAATTCTTCATGGCGTTCTATTTGAAACCCGTTCAAAATCTTCATTGTGTCCATGTCAGCGGAAAAATTTGCAAAGGAAACTTCAAAATATTCTTATCTAAATTTTTGGCTTTTGTTGCTCTAACCGTTTCGCATCCCACGATGAGATTATTCTATTCACCCACGATCTCACACGATCTCCACTTCACAGTACGTGGGTGACACATGTCGCTAGGATGAGAAGGGTCAGGGGCACATTCGTCTATTTTCCTTGGACGAATGGTTTTTCACCTCGGCTATAAATACCCCTCAACCTCCTTTGACCTCATTTACCCCGCTCAACCTCACCCCCCTCGCTCGAGCTCTTTGACCTAGCGCCGCCGCTACTTTCCATCGTCACCGGTGAGGAAGAGCTTCACTGCCTCTACCTCGTCGCCATCGTACTCGCGCCGGCCGCGGAAATCTTCACTCCGCCGCCGCCGTAGCTGTCTTCCGCCGCCAAGTTAGGGCGTGGAAGATCTGAACGGACGAACTTCTCAACTTCAACTCCTAGTTCGTCGTGTTCTTTGTCAAGGGTAAATAAAATTTATTTTTACTGCCCTTGTTGATTCTAGTGATTTCCACAAAAATTTCAAAAGGTGTTTATTATTCAACTTCCACACTCTTAAACACCACACTTGCATATGTTCTTGATTTGTTCCTCTAAGCAACATTTTTCCTCAATATTTCTCAATTGTGTGGATTTTCAATATATACAACTCTGGAACCTAAGTCAAAGACCGCTTAGTGAAATTCCTCAAGACACCCCTGGTCAAATTCCATAAACTTGATGCTACGTCTTGAGCTTGCGTTGGTTTTCTCCGAAGAGGAAGGGATGATGCAGCAGAGTAGCGTAAGTATTTCCCTCAGTTTTTGAGAACCAAGGTATCAATCCAGTAGGCCACGCTCAAGTCCCTCATACCTGCACAAAACGATAGCTACTCGCAACCAACGCGATTAGGGTTTGTCAATCCCTTCATGGTCACTTACGAGAGTGAGATCTGATAGATATAATATTTTTGGTATTTTTGGTATAAAGATGCAAATTAAAAAGTAAAAGCAAAGTAAAAAGCAAAGAAAGATTAAAGTGATGGAGATTGATATGATGAGAATAGACCCAAGGGCCAAAGGTTTCACTAGTGGCTTCTCTCAAGAGCATAAGTATTCTACGGTGGGTGAACAAATTACTGTTGAGCAATTGACAGAATTGAGCATAGTTATGAGAATATCTAGGCATGATCATGTATATAGGCATCACGTCCGTGACAAGTAGACCGAAATGATTCTGCATCTACTACTATTACTCCACTCATCAACCGCTATCCAGCATGCATCTAGAGTATTAAGTTGAAAACAGAGTAACGCCTTAAGCAAGATGACATGATGTAGAGAGATAAATTCATGCAATATGAAATAAACCCCATCTTGTTATCCTCGATGGCAATGATACAATACGTGCCTTGCTGCCCCTTCTGTCACTGGGTAAGGACACCGCAAGATCGAACCCAAAGCTAAGCACTTCTCCCATGGCAAGAACTACCAATCTAGTTGGCCAAACCAAACGGATAATTCGAAGAGACTTGCAAAGATAACCAATCATACATAAAAGAATTTAGAGAAGATTCAAATATTATTCATAGATAGACTTGACCATAAACCCACAATTCATCGGTCTCAACAAACACACCGCAAAAAGAAGATTACATCGAATAGATCTCCACAAGAGAGGGGGAGAACTTTGTATTGAGATTCAAAGAGAGAGAAGAAGCCATCTAGCTACTAACTATGGACCCGAAGGTCTGAGGTAAACTACTCACACTTCATCGGAGAGGCTAGGATGATGTAGAAGCCCTCCGTGATGACGGCCCTCTTCCGGCGGAGCTCTGGAACAGGCCCCAAGATGGGATCTCGTGGATACAGAAAGTTGCGGTGGTGGAATTAGGTTTTTGGCTCCTGTTCTGATCGTTTGGGGGTACGTGTGTATATATAGGAGGAAGAAGTACGCCGGAGGAGCACCGAGCGGCCACGAGGCAGGGGGCGCGCCCTAGGGGGGGTGCCCCCCACCCTCGTGACCGCCTCTTTTGTTCCTTGGAGCAGGGTCCAAGTCTCCTGGATCACGTTCGGTGAGAAAATCACGTTCCCGAAGGTTTTATTACCTTTGGACTCCGTTTGATATTCCGTTTCTTCGAAACACTGAAATATGCAAAAACAACAATTCTGGGCTGGGCCTCCGATTAATAGGTTAGTCCCAAAAATAATATAAAAGTGGAAAATAAAGCCAAATATAGTCCAAAACAGTAGATAATATAGCATGGAGCAATCAAAAATTATAGATACGTTGGAGACGTATCAGGCATCCCCAAGCTTAATTCCTGCTCGTCCTCGAGTAGGTAAATGATAAAAAGAGAATTTTTGATGCGGAGTGCTACTTGGCATAATTTCAATGCAAGTCTTCTTAATTGTGGCATGAATATTCAGATTCGAAAGATTCAAGACAAAAGTTTATATTGACATAAAAAATAATAATACTTCAAGCATACTAATAATGCAATTATGTCTTCTCAAAATAACATGGCCAAAGAAAGTTATCCCTACAAAATCATATAGTCTGGCTATGCTCTATCTTCACCACACAAAATATTTAAATCATGCACAACCCCGATGACAAGCCAAGCAATTGTTTCATAGTCTAACTTTTTCAAAACTTTTTCAATCTTCACGCAATACATGAGCATGAGCCATGGACATAGCAGTATAGGTGGAATAGAATGGTGGTTGTGGAGAAGACAAAAAGGAGAAGATAGTCTCACATCAACTAGGCGTATCAACGGGCTATGGAGATGCCCATCAATAGATATCAATGTGATTGAGTAGGGATTGCCATGCAACGGATGCACTAGAGCTATAAGTATATGAAAGCTCAAAAAGAAACTAAGTGGGTGTGCATCCAACTTGCTTGCTCATGAAGACCTAGGGCAATTTTAGGAAGCCCATCATTGGAATATACAAGCCAAGTTCTACAATGAAAAATTCCCACTAGTATATGAAAGTGATAACATGAGAGACTCTCTACTATGAAGATCATGGTGCTACTTTGAAGCACAAGTGTGGTAAAAGGATAGTAACATTGTCCCTTCTCTCTTTTTCTCTCATCAACTTTTTTATTTGGGCCTTTTCTCCTTTTTTATGGCCTCTTTTTATTTGGACTTCTTTGGCCTCTTTTTTTCGTCCGGAGTCTCATCCCGACTTATGGGGGAATCATAGTCTCCATCTTTCTTTCCTCACTGGGAATATGCTCTAATAATTATGATCATCACACTTTTATTTTTCTTACAACTCAATACATAGAACAAAATATTACTCTATATGAATGCCTCCGGCGGTGTACCGGGATATGCAATATGACAATGATGGAGTGTGTCATGATAAACGGAACGGTGGAATGTTGCATGGCAATATATCTCGGAATGGCTATGGAAATGCCATAATAGGTAGGTATGGTGGCTATTTTGAGGAAGGTATATGGTAGGTGTATGATACCGGCGAAAAGTGTGCGGTATTAGAGAGGCTAGCAAAGGTGGAAGGGTGAGAGTGCATATAATCCATGGACTCAACATTAGTCATAAAGAACTCATATACTTATTGCAAAAATCTAGAAGTTATCAAAGCAAAGTATTATGCCCATGCTCCTAGGGGGATAGATTGGTAGGAAAAGACCATCGCTCGTCCCCGACCGCCACTCATAAGGAAGACAATCAATAAATAAATCATGCTCCGACTTCATCACATAACGGTTCACCATACGTGCATGCTACAGGAATCACAAACTTTAACACAAGTATTCTTTAAATTCACAACTACTCAACTAGCATGACTTTAATATTATCACCTCCATATCTCAAAACAATTATCATGCTTCAATCTTTTCTTAGTATTCAACACACTCAAAAGAAAGTTTCACAAATCTTGAATACCAAGCATACTATTATTAAGCAAATTACCATGATATTAAGAGACTCTCAAAATAATTTAAGTGAAGCATGAGAGATCAATAGTTTCTTTAAAACAAATCCACCACCGTACTCTAAAAGATCTAAGTGAAGTACATAGACCAAAATTATAATGCTCAAAATATATAAGTGAAGCACATAGAGCAAAACTACTTAGCTCAAAAGATATAAGTGAAGCACATAGAGCAAAACTACTTAGCTCAAAAGATATAAGTGAAGCACGTATAGTATTCTATCAAATTTTAATTCATGTATGGATCTCTCAAAAGGTGTGTACATCAAGGATGATTGTGGCATACTAAGACACAAAAACACAAATAATACAAGACGCTCCAAGCAAAACACATATCATGTTGGTGCATAAAAATATAGCTCCAAGTAAATTACTGATGGAAGTGGATGAAAGAGGGGATACCTTCTGGGGCATCCCCCAGCTTTGACTTTTTGGTGTCCTTGGATTATCTTGGGGGTGCCATGGGCATCCCCAAGCTTAGGCTCTTGCCACTCCTTGTTCCATGATCCATCAAAAGAATTCACCCAAAACTTGAAAAGTTCACAACACAAAACTCAAAATAGAAAACTCGTGAGCTCCGTTAGCGAAAGAAAACAAAAGACCACTTCAAGGTACTGTAATGAACTCATTATTTATTTATATTGGTGTTAAAACTACTGTATTCAAACTTCTTTATAGATTATAAACTATTTTACTAGCCATAGATTCATCAAAATAAGCAAACAACACACGAAAAACAGAATCTGTCAAAAACAGAACACTCTGTAGTAATCTGTAGCTACCTCAAGATATGGAACCCCAAAAATTCTAAAATAAATTTATGGACGTGAGGAATTTATCTATTAATCATCTTCAAAAAGAATTAACTAAATAGCACTCTTCAAATAAAAATGAAAGCAGTTCTCATGAGCGCTAAAGTTTCTATTTTTTACAGCAAGTTCAACAAGACTTTCCCCAAGTGTTCCCAATGGTTCTACTTGGCACGAACACTAATTAAACACAAAAAACACAACCAAAACAGAGGCTAAATAATTTATTTATTACTAAACAGGAGAAAAAATCAAGGAATAAAAATAAAATTGGGTTTCCTCCCCACAAGCGCTATCGTTTAACGCCCCTGGCTAGGCATAAAAGCGAGGATAGATCTAGGTATTGTCATCTTTGGTAGGCAATCCATAAGTGGCTCTCATGATAGTTTCATATGGCAATTTTATTTTGTTTCTAGGAAAGTGTTCCATGCCCTTTTTAATGGAAATTGAAATATAATATTCCCTTCCTTCATATCAATAATCGTACCAACCGTTCTAAGGAAAGGTCTACCAAGAATAATAGGGCAAGAAGGATTGCAATCTATATAAAGAACAATGAAATCTACGGGCACATAATTCCTATTTTCAACAATAAGAACATCATTAATCCTTCCCATATGTTTCTTAATAGTGGAATCTGCAAGATGCAAGTTTAGAGAGCAATCATCAAAATTACGGAAATCTAGCAAATCACACAAAGTCTTGGGAATAGTAGAGACACTAGCACCCAAATCACACAAAGCATAAAACTCATGATCTTTAATTTTAATTTTAATAGTTGGTTCCCACTCATCATAGAGTTTTCTAGGGATAGAAACTTTCAACTCAAGTTTTTGTTCATAAGATTGCATCAAGGCATCAACAATATGTTCGATGAAGGCTTTATTTTGACTATAAGCATGTGGAGAATTTAGAACGGATTGCAACAAGGAAATACAATCAATTAAAGAACAACTTTCATAATTAAATTCCTTGAAATCCAATATAGTGGGTTTAGTAACATCTAGTTTTTTATTTCTTTCAATCCCACTTTCATCAATTTCATCATTAATATCTAAATACTCCGAATTTTTAGAACGCCTTCTAGGTAAAGGAAGATCATATTCAGTTTCATCAAGATTCATATTACAAAACAAAGATTTAATAGGGCACACATCAATAACTTTTAGATCTTCATCTTGATTTTCATAGGAATTGGAGGAACACGCTTTAATAAAGGCATCTTTGGAAGCACGTATCCTAGCGGTTCTTTCCTTGCACTCATCAAAGGAAATTCTCATGGCTTTGAGAGACTCATTGATATCATGCTTAGGAGGAATAGATCTAAGCTTTAAAGAATCAACCTCAAGAGAAATTCTATCAACGTTTCTAGCCAAATCATCAACTTTAAGTAATTTCTCTTCAAGCAAAGCATTAAAATTCTTTTGTGAATTCATAAACTCTTTAACACTATTCTCAAATTCAGAGGGCATCTTATTCTAATTTCCATAAGAGTTGTTGTAGGAATTCCCATAATTATTAGAAGGATTACTAGGATACGGCCTAGGATTAAAATTCCCTCTATAAGCATTGTTACCAAAATTATTCCTACCAACAAAATTCACATCCATATATTAATTGTTATTCTCAATCAAAGTGGACAAAGGCATATCATTAGGATCAGAAGAAACACTCTTAGTAGCAAATAATTTCATAAGTTCATCCATCTTTCCACTCAACACAATGATTTCTTCTATCGCATGCACTTTTTATTAGAAGATCTTTCAGTATGCCATTGAGAATTATTAACCATAATATTATCTAGGAGTTTAGTAGCATCTCCTAAAGTGATTTCCATAAAAGTGCCTCCCGCGGCCGAATCTAAAAGATTTCTAGAAGCAAAATTCAATCCGGCATAAAATTTTTGTATGATCCACAAATTCAAACCATGAGTAGGGCAATTACGTATCATTAATTTCATTCTCTCCCAAGCTTGTGCAACATGTTCATGATCAACTTGTTTAAAGCTCATAATATCGTTTCTAAGAGAGATGATCTTAGCGGGAGGAAAATACTTAGAGATAAAAGCATCTTTGCACTTGTTCCATGAATCAATACTATTCTTAGGCAAAGACGAAAACCAAGCTTTAGCACGATCCCTAAGAGAAAAAGAAATAGCTTCAATCTAACGACATTCAAGCTTTATTGACATCTTTTTTCTTTTGCATATCACATAAATCAATGAAGCTATTCAGATGAGTAGCGGCATCTTCACTAGGAAGGCCGGCGAATTGATCTTTCATAACAAGATTCAACAAAGAAGTATTAATGTCACAAGATTCAGCATCGTTCAGAGGAGCAATCGGAGTGCTAATGAAATCATTATTATTGGTATTGGTGAAGTCACACAATTTAGTAGTATCTTGAGCCATCGCGACAAACAAGCAAACTAGCACACGAGCAAACAAGAGCAAAGGGAAAAAAGAGGTAAATAGAGAGGGAGGATACAGAGAGAGAGAGAGAGAGAGAGAGAGAGAGAGAGGGCGAATAAAACGGCAAGCGTGAATTGGGGGGAGAGGAAAACAAGAGGCAAATGGCAAATAATGTAGTGCAAGAGATAGAGATTGTGATAGGTACTTGGTATGTTGACTTTTTGCGTAGACTCCCCGGCAACGGCGCCAGAAATCCTTCTTGCTACGTCTTGAGCTTGCGTTAGTTTTCCCCGAAGAGGAAGGGATGATGCAGTAGAGTAGCGTAAGTATTTCCCTCAGTTTTTGAGAACCAAGGTATCAATCTAGTAGGAGGCCACGCTCAAGTCCCTCGTACCTGCACAAAACGATAGCTACTCGCAACCAATGCGATTAGGGGTTGTCAATCCCTTCACGGTCACTTACGAGAGTGAGATCTGATAGATATAATATTTTTGGTATTTTTGGTATAAAGATGCAAAGTAAAAATTAAAAGAAAAGTAAAAAAGCAAAGCAAGATTAAAGTGATGGAGATTGATATGATGAGAATAGACCCGGGGGCCATAGGTTTCACCAGTGGCTTCTCTCAAGAGCATAAGTATTCTACCGTAGGTGAACAAATTACTGTTGAGCAATTGACAGAATTGAGCATAGTTATGAGAATATCTAGGCATGAGCATGTATATAGGCATCACATCCGTGACAATTAGACTGAAACGATTCTGCATCTACTACTATTACTCCACTCATCAACTGCTATCCAGCATGCATCTAGAGTATTAAGTTAAAAACAGAGTAACGCCTTAAGCAAGATGACATTATGTAGAGAGATAAATTCATGCAATATGAAATAAACGCCATCTTGTTATCCTCGATGGCAACGATGAAATACGTTCCTTGCTGCCCCTTCTGTCACTGGGTAAGGACACCGCAAGATCGAACCCAAAGCTAAGGACTTCTCCCATGGCAAGAACTACCAATCTAGTTGGCCAAACCAAACGGATAATTCAAAGAGACTTGCAAAGATAACCAATCATACATAAAAGAATTCAGAGAAGATTCAAATATTATTCATGGATAGACTTGATCATAAACCCACAATTCATCGGTCTCAACAAACACACCGCAAAAAGAAGATTACATCGAATAGATCTCCACAAGAGAGGGGAAGAAATTTGTATTGAGATTCAAAGAGAGAGAAGAAGCCATCTAGCTACTAACTATGGACACGAAGGTCTGAGGTAAACTACTCACACTTCATCGAAGAGGCTAGGATGATGTAGAAGCCCTCCGTGATGATGGCCCTCTTCCAGCGGAGCTCCGGAACAGGCCCCAAGATGGGATCTCGTGGATACAGAAATTTGCGGAGGTGGAATTAGGTTTTTGGCTCCTGTTCTGATCGTTTGGGCACGTGTGTATATATAGGAGGAAGAAGTACGCCGGAGGAGCACCAAGGGGCCCACGAGGCAGGGGGGCGCGCCCTAGGGGGGGCGCCCCCCACCCTCGTGACCGCCTCTTTTGTTCCGTGGAGCAGGGTCCAAGTCTCCTGGATCACGTTCGGTGAGAAAATCACGTTCCCGAAGGTTTTATTCCGTTTGGACTCCGTTTGATATTCCGTTTCTTCGAAACACTGAAATAGAAAAAAAACAACAATTCTGGGCTAGGCCTCAGGTTAATAGGTTGGTGCCAAAAATAATATAAAAGTGGAAAATAAAGCCCAATATAGTCCAAAACAGTAGATAATATAGCATGGAGCAATCAAAAATTATAGATACGCTGGAGACGTATCACTTGATTGTTTTAAAAAACTTCTGAGAACGCACATGAACTCTCCAAATTCTTCGCAACTATACTCTGTTCACAGGTACACATGTCTGCTGCTGAATCTCTAGGTTCTCATCAACTTAACTCATTTGCAGCATTCCTCGAAGACAAATTGCATACCTCATCAGAGAATTCAATTGTTTAAATCCTCAGTTGAAGAAAATGGCTGATGGCAAAAGACCTCAGAAGGGAGGCAAGAGACCAGAAGTGAATACTGCTTTTGAGATTCCTGATGACATCTATGCAGGATATTGCACTGCTGATGAAGCAATTCATGGCAAGGAGACAAAGAATGAGCGCAAAGTGCGCATTCAGAGGATAGAGAGGAGATGGGCACGAGAATGGAGGGAGTACAAATATGTGACTCCCAAGTATATGAAGAAATTCGCACTACACCCTCCATGCCCATGACCTCCATTGGCACCAGGCCAAGTTGCTGATCCCTCTAGCATCAAAAGAGGTGAGGAATTTCCCAAGGAGTGGGCAAAGCGGCAAGCTAAGTTGGCCAAAATGGCCAAAGAAGCAGTGAAGAAATTCAATGAAGATTCTGCTACTGCCGCTGCTGAGGCCTCTGCTAGCAAGCCCAAGAAGGCTATGCCCAAGAAGCCTGCTCATAAGCCCAGTTCCTCAGCTTCAACGCCCTCATGGCCAAGCTCCTCAAAGCCCTCACGGCTCGTGCCTCATGCTACTTCCTCCAAAGCAGCTACAGTCCCCACTGCAAAATCCACAGGTGCTGCTGCAAAGTCCACGACACCTGTGCATCTCGCCTCTTGTCAAAGGACCATTGGAATGTCAGTTGCTTCAAGAGTTTCTGCAAGTTCTTTAGCTCCTCCCTAGTCTTCAACATCTCCAACCTTGCTGAAGACAAAAGCCATTGCTGGACGAGGCACGGGGCCAAGTCCTCACAAGAAGCAGATCGCCTTTCAAGAAACGTCTAGTGAAGACGAAGCTGATGATGAAGAATTGGCTGAAATCATCAGAGATCGACAAGCATGGGCCGCTAGAGCCAAAGGCAGTGAAGTGTCACTTCTGCTGGATCCCAAGTTGATCCTTGATTTCATCGATCTGTGGCATAAGGACCCCAACACTCCTCTGCCTGATCTGAATCTCACACCTGCCAAAGTAAAATGCTCAATGCCTTCATTGGCGAAGAAAAATGGAAATTTGAAAAGGCCAGACAAGTGAGGAAAGCTCAGTACAAGAATAAGCGTTTACTAAAGAAAAATGTTGTGACAATGACTCCCGATGAACTTGTGACTATGAAAATTTGATGCATATCATGCTGATTGGCTGGGAGCCAAAGTAAGATTCATCAACGTGATGAAGAAATTCACATCAAATGTTGCGGCTTCATCGCAACAAGAATTTCCTTAGGTCAAGACATCTGCTTAGACTACTGAAGAACATGCAAGCACAGCTGGTGAAAATCAGGATGTTGAAGAAAATGAAAGCACCAGGGCTGATGAAGAAATTCCAGCTACTGAAGAAATTGCCAAGGCAACCTCCACTGTTACGCCTGATGAACAACCTAGGCCAGTTGAAGCATCTGCTACTGTGCCTGAGGAAACTGAACATGCCAGGGCAACTGCATCAGTTGTGCCGGAAGAAACTGAACCAATTTCCTCTGCTCCTCCTGCACAGATGATAAGCATCAACCTTCCTTCTGCATCAGAAGCGAAGAAGACCAAAGCTGCGGAGCGGGCAGCTGTGAAGAAAAGGAAAACATCTGCATCCACAGAGTCTTCAGACCAAATAAAGTGAAGACTTTGATGACCTCTTTTGCAAACCCAATAGATGTTGTTCCAATATCAAGCATTCCATCAAAGGAGATTGTTACCTTTGGTGAGGAATATGTGATTCCTAGTGAATCGGATGAAGACATTCCTTCTGCTGTCACGTCAGAGCAGTTGGATGAAAAATTGAAGTGCATGATATCCCTTCAACTCCGCTGGTATCATCGCCCATGCCCCAGTTCACAGCTGAACAGGCGGGCGTTGAAGAAATTGATGAAGAAGACGAGGATGTGGACATTGGGTCAACAACTCCAATTCATAATGATGACTATTCGGAAAGCCATCACCCCAATTCTCCACTGACAACACCTCTGCATCAACTTCCTCTGTCCCCGGTCCAAACCGAAGAAATTCATACGGGCTCTGAAGAACGTCAAGCTTCTCTTCTCTCAATTCCAGAAGAAGTTCCGGCCACTAGTGCTTAAGAAATGGTGGCCTAGGCTGCTGTTGATGACACTGCTCCTAAAATTCCTCAGCCTGTGGCTCCAGAGACTGTGATTCAAGATGTTGTGAAGACTTCAACTGCTAATCTTCAGCCCAAGTCACAGAATCCTCACACCAAGAAGCAGAAGTTCAAGGCTGATGACTTCTTTGATGAGCATCATTTCTTCCCTGACTACAATCCATATGACTCGGCATGACTTTGTCGCAAGCGTTTTTGGACTGCCAGCCAGATGAATTTCTATTCCTCATTGTTGTTTGATAAGGACAAAGTTTTTGACCATGAGCAACTTCCTCATGTGGACATGGAGTCTCTACCGTGCATCACCCCAGTCCTCAGTTTTCTTCATGACGCTAGACCACTCAATTTCTGCACTGTCTGCGATTGGAATGAATAACTCATTCGAAGAACTCATTCTTTAATTCTTCGCCATGCTACACATCACTGGAAATGTTGAAGATGTCAATTCATGGGTGCTGGACTGGATGACTGAAAACACTCACTACAAAGCTCCGGCCTCTGAATTGCTTCACGCCATCCCAGTCAATCCACCCAGTGGAGGTGCAAGGCTCATCTATGCTGAACCTGAACTCACCAACCATCTGATGTAAGTACTGATGAAGCCTTTGGCCAGGCCAAGCTCCAAGGACCAGATTCATAGTGAAGGAATTGCTCTATGTGCAAAGGACGATCTATAGAATATTGACCAAAACCCTCAGTCCAATCAAGGGCCACAACTCTGATGAAGAAAATGTTGTTGGCATTATGAAGAATCTTCTATTCAATATCATTCATGGTATTCCTATCAACTATCATGATTTCTTCATGAGGACTTTGACCAATGCTGCTTTGTCACCGTTTGAGTTGAAGCCTTACGCTCCATGTATCAGGAGATTCATCAGATCAAGGTCTTCAATTCATTACAAGGCTGACTTTCAAAACCCAATGAGCGACACCACGACAGGCCCTACCTCAATGAACGACCCCAACAACGCTGGCGCTCCTCCATCGACATCGTGATGATATTCTTCAGGGGCGTTAGTCCTCATTTTTCGTCCCTTTTGGTCATTTGATGACAAAGGGGGAGAAATTTGATTTAGTATTAAAGCGGGTCTCTTATATGGGCATTTTTTGTTAAGTTACAACTCTCGCTCTTCTGAAGTGTTTGTTGGATCGAGTTGTAAACTTAAGCCCCATGGTGGTCTAATACTTTTGCTCTGTTTTCTGCATTATATTTCCTCAAATATGTTAATGCACACATGCTGAATTATATCGGTCACCATATTTCATCATGCATTTCAAATTCTACATATCATATGTTAAATGCGTGTATGAATTACAAGATATAGGGGGAGATCTCCATGATTCTACTCTACAATGTGCATTTTCTATTTCAAAGCAAATTCCTAAAATATGCACAATTTCAAAGGGAGTTCTTCTATATATATCTTGCAATCAAATTCCTCAATATCAAGATTTACACTTCATATGTTTATCCCCGTTGAAAACTTAACCTATATTGTTATCAATCACCAAAAAGGGGAAGATTGTAATTGCATCTAGTACCCCTTAGTGATTTTGGTGTATTAAAGACTTATAGGTAAAGGGACTAATGTGTTTGTGAGTGTACACAGGTCTATAAGTCTATGAGGAGTTTGATATTTATGATGAAAGTCGACCCCTAAAAATGAATGTCTTCAGCTGAAGACTTTGGTTTTCTTCAAGACTTTGAAAGTGAAGAAATTGGTGGGACCGTGAAGACTTGGTCTTCATGCGAGGAATATGAAGTGTGAAGATTTTCGTTTTTGTAGTTTCATTTTTCTCTTTCTTGAGTCATAAGAAACACCGTACTGTTAAAGGGGTCGAGGTAAAACTAAGGAAAACTTTCCAAGTGATGCTCATCTCAAAATCCTACACCTACCCAATCCTTTTGAGTGAAGCCATTGGAAATCTCATACAGTTTAGTCAATATCTTCAGTAATAGAGACAAAGTTCTTCTGTTCTCTGAGGAATTTTTCCTAACTGAGGAGTTAAGAATTCGCCAGTGCGGATTACCTACAAGTCAGGAACATGATAGCCCTGGGGAATTTGATACTCAAATATCCAACCGTTGATGTGCTACGCGCTAGCTATCCCAAAATATCTACCCACCTAACGGTCATATCATTGAAGGGCATTTATGTATTATCATGTCGGGCTGCTCCCTAGGCTATAAATAGCCGCCCCCTACAACCACTAGTTGGTTGGCTTCTCTGAGAGAAATTGTCACTTGTCATTGAGAGCATCCCATCCTCCGAGGACTTTGAGCAAAAATCATCAACTGAGGAAAACCCAAACCCAAAAACCTACAAACCCAAAGTGATTGAGCATCACTGAAGAGATTGTTCCTGTGTGGAACCGATGATTGTTACCTTTGAGGGCTGTGTATCCTGCAGACAGTTAGGCGTCATGGTCTAGAGCATGAAAGAGGAAATTGTGGATCGCCGAGTGACCAAGTCTGTGAAGGTTTTGAAGTCACCTGAAGACTTACCACGAGTGATTGGGCGATGTCCGTGTGATCTTAGCTCAAGGAGAATACAGTGAGGACTGTGTGTCCGAGACTATGTGTCCTCAGGTTTAAATACCTAGCTGCTCCAACCAGACGTATGACTGTTACATCAGTTGGAACTGGTGTACCAAATCATTTTCTTCACCAAGCTACTGGTTCTATTTGCTCAACCCTTTCATTTCCTCATTCTTGTGTTGAATTACTTGATCATTACTCTTTGAAGACTTTGACTGAAGACTTTCTCAATTTCCTCAATCCTATTTCTTCAGTCAATTTGTCTTCAGCCTGCTTATCCTGTCCTCACGCTACTTATACTCTGTAATTGTTTTCATTTCATCATGATGACTGTGCTACTGCTCTGTTATGCTTGCACCTGAGTACTTATTCTGCTGCCAAGTAGTTCGTTGCTTAGGAATTTACTCACCTTGAAATTCCTCTATGACGAATTTGTAAAAATCGCCTATTCACCCCCTCTAGTCGATATAACGCACTTTGAATTTGTATCAGAGCAAGGTACTCCCTTGTTCTGTGTGATTATGGTATAACCACCTGGAGTTTTAGTTATGTCGACTGCAGGCATGATCAAGGTCTCGGCTGGGTGTCCTACCTTCGATGGGACGGACTAGCCCTATTGGAGGAATAATACGCGAATGCATCTTGAGGCAATTGACAACGATCTCTGGTACGTTGTGGAAAATGGCATTCCCTCCGTCACTCCTACAATCAATGATGCTGATGTGAAGAGATTCAAGCAACTCGACCCTCAAGTGAAGAACATCATATGTGGCCATCTGAGCAAAGGGTAGTATGGCAGAATGAGTGCTTTGGAGATAGCTAAGCTTATCTGGGATAGGCTGTAAAGGGCAATGAAGGAGTCTCAACTCAACACGACACTCGAGTTGACGTTCTTTGCAATCTCTTCAACTGCTTCAAAATACTTGACAATGAAAATGTTTGGCAAACCTTCGATCGCCTCACTGACATCTCAAATGAGATTCAAGCACTTGGTGCTAGTGACATCACCGACCATGAGGTGGTGAAGAAATTGCTGAGATCATTGGATTCCTCAGCTGACACTCTTGCACTCATGATTCAAGAACATGGAGACTACAAGTCACTTGATCCTGCTGATATCCTCGAGAGGCTAAATACTCATGAGTTCCAGCTTGCTGAGAAGAGAGATCTCTACGGATCGAGCTATGGCAGATCACGCACACTGAAGACCAAGGCAGTCTTTGAATCTGAAGGAGAAGATTCTGGTAGCAGCCTTGGTGATCCTGAAGAACTGAGTCAAGAGCTAGCAATGCTCGAGAGGAAATTCCAGAAGTTCTCAAGGCGTGGTCGCTTTGGTAAATCGTCAAGAGGTGATGACTTGAAATCAGATTCCTCATCCCGTGACTACAAGAAGAGAACCTGCCACAAATGCAAGAAACCTGGTCACTAAATTACTGATTGTCCTCAGTGGGAGAAGGAATCAAAGAAGAACAAATACAAGGATTATAGTTCTGATGACGCAAAGAAGAAAAAGAAATCTTCAAAGTCCTCATCATCAAAATCTTCGAAGTCCTCATCTCACAAGAAGAGCAGCTCCAAAAAGGCTCGGGCATTCATCGGCAAGGAAATGGACTCTGAAGCTGAATCTGAGGAAAATGAGGAAGAAGAGGCATCTGAGGAGTCGGAATCTAGTGTGGCGAGCCTAGCCCTCGTTACTTCTTTCGTCAGCAAGTCTATCTTCAACTCTGAGGAAAATGACTATCCCAACACTGCTGACGATGGCGATGATGACTACGCTCCCACCTATTGCTTCATGGCAAAAGGTGGCAAGGTACTCAAATATCTCTCCTCTAAATTAAGTGAGGATGAATCTGATGAAAACCTCAAGCCCAACTATTCTAAACTTGCTAAGATTGTTGTAAAGCAACAAAATGCTTTTTAAAAGGTTCGAAATATGCTAGACAAAAGCGATAACTTGTTGGGTGAAGAAATGTATCAAAATCAAATTCTGACTGATAATCTTCACATACTTCAGTCTAAGTTTGACAACCTTCAAAGTCATCATAACACTCAGATCATGAGAAGCTTTCTTATGAATTTCTTCAAAGAAAGCAAGATCTTGAGAAGCAAGGGTGAGTTATGAAGATCTTCAGAAGGAACGTGATTCATCGCTTGCTCAATAGATCAGTGCCGCTTAGGCTGAATTCATTCCACCATGTTTGAAATGCATTGAACGTGAATCTGCTAATTCTTCATATGAAAGTTCAAATGCTTCTATTGCTGCAAATTCTTCAATCTACTAATTTGTGCGGTCCGGCGGTGGCTCCGTCTGGCCGACGACGACTCGGCTGGGGATCGAAATCAGAGCAGTCGCAGCCTGGCAGGGTGGCCAACTCGCTGGGTTGACCCCTGTGCGGGGCTGTGTTAGGGACAAGCAGAGGAGCAGGCGGCAGCGGCGTAAGGATTTTGCTGGGCAACCACCTCAAAACATTATTGCTCCAGTGGGAAAAGATGGAAGGGATAAATAAAATGCCATGGACATCCAAATATCATGGGAGAAAGAAAGCTTCAGACGTGGTTTCCGTCGGGTTCTGATTATTTTAGCATAGGGAGGAATTTGGCAATGTTTTGGTAGGCCAGTGCCTTCCGCCACTCGCCTCGACCCGATGCCCTGCCAACCACGACCACCACCTCGGAGGCACGAGTGGAGGTGGTGGTGGTCGGCTGGTCTCCTCGCCTTGCCACTATGTGCCTCTCGGTGCGTAATCATGTGCACGATGTGTGTCTTGACCCTATTAGCTGGCGGACGTTGGTCAGGGAGCTGTTGGGGAACGTAGTATTTAAACTTTTTTACCTGCGATCACGGAAGATCTATCTAGGATATGTGTAGCAATGAGCGGGGAGAGTGTGTCCACGTACCCTCGTAGACCGAAAGCGGAAGCGTTTAGTAACGCGGTTCATGTAGTCGAACGTCTTTGTGATCCAACCGATCCAAGCACCGAACGTACGTCACCTCCGCGTTCAGCACACGTTCAGCTCGATGCCGTCCCTCGATCTCTTGATCCAGTTGAGGAGGAGGGAGAGTTCCGTCAGCATGACGGCATGGCGATGGTGATGATGAAGTTACAGGCGCAGGGCTTCGCCTAAGCACTACGATGATATGATAGAGGTGTGTAAGTGTGGAGGGGGCACCACACACGGCTAAGAGAAGGCTTGATGTGCCTTTGGGGTGCCCCCTGCCCACGTATATAAAGGAGGGAGGGAGAGAGGCCGGCCCTCTAGGGGCGTGCCAAAAGTATGGAGTCCTACTAGGACTTCCAAGTCCTAGTAGGAATCCCTATCCTTTTCGGAGTAGGAGAGAAGGAAAGAGGGAAATAGAGAGGGAGTAGGAAAAGGCCAGGGGGAAGCCGCCCCTTCCCCTAGTCCAATTTGAACCCATGGGGGCGCGCCACCTCCCCTTGGCCTGCCTCCTTCTTTTCTTGTATGGCCCAATAAAGCCCATTACTTCTCCCGATGAATTCCCGTAACTCCCCGGTACTCCGAAAAACACCAGAATCACTTGGAACATTTCCGATGTCGGAATATAGCCTTCCAATATATGAATCTTTACCATTCAGCCATTTCGAGACTCCTCGTCATGTCCGTGATCTCATCCGGGACTACAAACAAACTTCGGTCATCAAATCGCACTACACATAATACAAATCGTCATTGAACGTTAAGTGTGTGGACCCTATGGGTTTGAGAACTATGTAGACATGACCGAGACACATCTCTGATCAATAACCAATAGCAGAACCTGGATGCTCATATTGGCTCCTACATATTACACGAAGATCTTTATCGGTCAAACCGCATAACAACATACATTGTTCCCTTTGTCATCGGTATGTTACTTGCCCGAGATTCAATCGTCGGTATTATCATACCTAGTTCAATCTCGTTACTGACAAGTCTCTTTACTCATTCCGTAATGCATCATCCCGCAACTAACTCATTAGTTACAATGCTTGCATGGCTTATAGTGATGTGGATTAACGAGAGGGCCCAGAAATACCTCTCCAATACATGGAGTGACAAATCCTAATCTCGATCTATGCCAACTCAAAAAACACCTTAATAGACACCTATAGAGCATCCTTATAATCACCCAGTTACGTTGCGATGTTTGATAGCACACAAGGTGTTCCTCTGGTATTCGGGAGTTGCATAATCTCATAGTCAGAGGAACATGTAGAAGTCATGAAGAAGAAAGCAATAGTAATAAAACTAAATGATCATTATGCTAAGATAAGGAATGGGTCTTATCCATCGTATCATTCTCTAATGATGTGATCCCGTTCATCAAATGACAACACATGTCTATGGTCAGGAAACTTAACCATCTTTGATTAACGAGCTAGTCAAGTAGAGGCATACTAGGGACTCTCTGTTTGTCTCTGTATTCACACATGTACTAAGTTTCTGGTTTAATAGAGATCTAGCATGAATAATAAACATTTATCATGATATAAGGAAATATAAATAAAAACTTTATTATTGCCTCTATGGCATATTTCCCTAAAAACATCAGGGGGAGCCACGAAACCACTTTTCCACCGCCGCAACTTTCTGTACCCGTGAGATCCCATCTGGGGCCTTTTCCGGCGATCTGCCGGAGGGGGATTTGATCATCGAGGGCTTCTACATAAACACCATAGCCTCTCCGATGATGTGTGAGTAGTTTACCACAGACCTTTGGGTCCATACTTATTAGCTAGATGGCTTCTTCTATCTCTTTGGTTCTCAATACAAAGTTCTCCTCGATGTTCTTGGAGATCTATTCGATGTAATACTTTTTGCGGTGTGTTTGCCGAGATCCAATGAATTGTGGATTTATGATCAAGTTTATCTATGAACAATATTTGGTTCTTCTCTGAATTCTTATATGCATGATTTGATATCTTTGCAAGTCTATTCGAATTATCGGTTTAGTTTGGCCTACTAGATTGATCTTTCTTGCAATGGGAGAAGTGCTTAGCTTTGGGTTCAATCTTGCGGTGTCCTTTCCCAGTGAGAGTAGGGGCAGCAAGGCACGTATTGTATCGTTGCCATCGAGGATAAAAAGATGGGGTTTATATCATATTGCTTGAGTTTATCCCTCTACATCATGTCATCTTGACTAAAGCATTACTCTGTTCTTATGAACTTAATACTCTAGATGCATGTTGGATAGCGGTCGATGTGTGGAGTAATAGTAGTAGATGCATAATCGTTTTACTCTACTTAACATGCAAATGATGCCTATATTTCATAATCATTGCCTAGATATTCTCATAACTATGCGCTATTCTATCAATTGCTTAGCAGTAATTTGTTCACCCACCGTAATACTTGCTATGATGAGAGAAGCCACTAGTGAAAACTATGGACCCGGGTCTCTTCCTTATTATATTGCATCTCTTTTATTGTCGCATCTCCTTTACTATTTCGCAATGTTACTTTCCAATCTATACAACAAAAATACCTAAAATATTTATCTTACTATCTTTATCAGATCTCACTTTCGCAAGTGACCATGAAGGGATTGACAACCCCTTTGTCGCGTTGGTTGCGAGGTTCTTGATTGTTTGTGCACATACTAGGTGACTTGCGTGTTATCTCCTACTGTATTGATACCTTGGTTCTGAAAAACTGAGGGAAATACTTACACTACTTTGCTGCATCATGCTTTCCTATTCAAGGGAAAACCAACACATGCTCAAGAGATAGCAAGAAGGAATTCTGGCGCCGTTGCCGGGGAGATCTACGCTCAAGTCAATACATACCAAGTACCCATCACAAACTCTACTCCCTCGCATTACATTATTTGCCATTCCCCTCTCGTTTTCCTCTCCCCCACTTCACCTTTGCCGTTTTATTCACCCTTCTTTCGTTCGTCCTTCTGCTCGCTCGTGTTACCATGTGCCTTCTATTAGCTTGCATCTTCGCTTGCTAAATATCTATTGTTATGGATCATCATCCTCTTGCTAATATTTTTAAAAGACCCAATTATGATGAACCGATTGCTAGTGAGTTGAGTGCACTAGATTATCTCTATGAGGTTTTGCTTGAAATTCGTGAATCTGAAAATTGTGATAAAGTGTTGAAAGAAGAAAATTATAAAGTGATTCACGGTAGCTCCTTGAATGAAAAGCATGATTGAATGATGTTATTATAAATTCTATTAATGTCAATTTTGTTAATGATATGCAAAACCCTAAGCTTGGGGATGCTAATTTTTCTATGTCTACTACTTGTTGCAATGATCATGATTGGGGTGATTTTTCTTATGATCTTGAAATTTTATTTAAGCCCCATGATGAATATGAGATTGATAATAATGTTTGAAATAATATTGAGAGTGGGTTTGGAAGACTGTCAACTTTAGATCCCACATATTTGGATAATGTTCAATCTGATGAAGTTTTTGATAAAAGTGGGTTCGGAGAGGTCATGACTTTATTTTATGATAATCCCACTATTTCAGAAGTGTGTCAACTTTGCATGCATATGGATCATGAAGAGAAAATTTTATGTGATAGTTATATTGTTGAAATTGATTATGATCCTACATGTAATTATTATGAGAGAGGAAAATATGATTGTAGAAATTTTCATGTCACTAAATTACCTCTCGTTATGTTGAGATTGCTATTGTCTCTTTCCTCTTCCATGCATATGCTAGTTTTTGTTTGCTATGATAATTTGTTTGCCTATAAGATGTCTATGCATAGGAAGTATGTTAGACTTAGATGTCTTTTTCACATTCTATATGATGCTCTCTTTGTGCTTCAATTCTAGTCTTTCATGTGAGCATCATCAAAATTGTCAATGCCTAGCTAGAGGCGTTAAACGATAGCGCTTGTTGGGAGGCAACCCAATTTTATTTTTTTCTTTACTTTTCGTTCCTGTTTAGTAATAAATAATTTATCTAGCCTCTGTTATGATTGTGTTTTTTATGTTTTAATTAGTGTTTGTGCCAAGTAAAGCCTTTAGGATCTTCTTGGGTGATTGTTGCTTGATCTTGCTGATAAAAACAGAAAGTATGCGCTCACGAAAATAATTTTCATTTTTCAGAAGAGAGCGATAAAATACAAATTCCAACTGAAGTAGATCAATATACAAATTATTTATGTAGTCCCAATTTTTCATAGTTTTTGGAGTTACAGAAGTATTCGAAACCTTCAGATTGCTACAGACTGTTCTGTTTTGACAGATTCTGTTTTTCGTGTGTTGTTTGCTTATTTTGATGAATCTATGGCTAGTATTGGGGGGTATGAACCATAGAGAAGTTGAAATATAGTAGGTTTAACACCAATATAAATAAATAATAAGTTAACTATAGCATATTAAAGTGGTGGTTTTCTTTCATATACTAACGGAGCTCATGAGATTTTCTGTTGAGTTTTGTGTTGTGAAGTTTTCAAGTTTTTGGGTGAACATTTGATGGATTTTGGAACAAGGAGTGGCAAGAGCCTAAGCTTGGCGATTCCCATGGCACCCTAAGGTAAAATTCACGGACAACCAAAAGCCTAAGCTTGGGGATGCCCCGGAAGGCATCCCCTCTTTCGTCTTCGTCTATCGGTAACTTTACTTGAGGCTATATTTTTATTCACCACATGATATGTGTTTTGCTTGGAGCATCTTGTATGATTTGAGTCTTCGCTTTTTAGTTTACCACAATCATCCTTTCTGTACACACCTTTTGGGAGAGACACGCATGAATCGGAATTTATTAGAATACTCTATGTGCTTCACTTATATCTTTTGAGCTAGATAATTTTGCTCTAGTGCTTCACTTATATCTTTTTAGAGCACGGTGGTGGTTTTATTTTATAGAAATTATTGATCTCTCATGCTTCACTTATATTATTTTGAGAGTCTTTTAGAACAGCATGGTAATTGGTTTGGTTATAAAATTAGTCCTAATATGATGGGCATCCAATATGGGTATATTAAAAACTTTCATATATAGTGCATTAAAAACTATGAGAAGTTTGATACTTGATAATTGTTTTGAGATATAAAGATGGTGATATTAGAGTCGCGCTAGTTGAGTAATTTTGAAATTGAGAAATACTTGTGTTGAGGTTTGCAAGTCCTGTAGCATGCACGTATGGTAACCATTTTGTGACAAATTTGAAGCAGGAGGTGTTCTTTGAGTGCCTTCCTTATGAGTGGCGGTCGGGGAAGAGCGATGGTCTTTTCCTACCAATCTACCCCCTAGGAGCATGCGCTTAGTGCTTGGTTTTGATGACTTGTAGATTTTTGCAATAAGTATGTGAGTTCTTTATGACTAATGTTGAGTCCATGGATTATACGCACTCTCACCCTTCCACCATTGCTAGCCTCTCTTGTGCCGCGCCACTTTCGCCGGTACCATAAACCCATCATTTACCTTCCTGAAAACAACCACCGTACCTACCTATTATGGCATTTCCATAGCCATTTTGAGATATATTGCCATGCAACTTTCCACCGTTCCGTTTATTATGACACGCTTCATCATAGTCATATTGCTTTGCATGATCATGTAGTTGAAATCGTATTTGTGGCATGGCCACCATTCATAATTTTTTTATACATGTCACTCTTGATTCATTGCACATCCCGGTACACCGCCGGAGGCATTCACATAGAGTCATATTTTGTTCTAAGTATCGAGTTGTAATTCTTGAGTTGTAAGTAAATAAAAGTGTGATGATCTTCATTATTAGAGCATTCACTACTAGGAAAAGGGCTATAGATAGGATTGATTCTAATGGCGCACCGTGGAAGCAGTGCGCCACTACTATATACTAATGGCGCACCTGTTTGTGATACGCCATTAGTGTGGAAGACACTAATGGCGCACCGTAAACAGGGTGCGCCACTAGTATGAATTATTTTTTTTCCATTTTCCCATACATACTAATGGCGCATCGGGTCCATAATGCGCCATTACTATCTATAACTACTAATGGCGCACCAAGCAGGCAGTGCGCCATTACTGTATTTTTTTTTTGGAAAACTACTAATGGCGCATCGTGGCACAGTGCGCCATTACTAGTTTAAACTAGTAATGGCGCACTCGGAGGAGATGCGCCATTAGTATATATACTTATTATTTTTACTTTTTTGAAAAACTACTAATGGCGCACCGTAGGCTGATGCGCCATTAGTAACCAGGGTTACTAATGGCGCATTTTCCTATGGTGCGCCATTAGTAACCTGGGACCAACAAGATATTTTGGACAGCCCACACCTACCCACTCACTTTCCCCACTTCATTCCATCCACCTCCTTCTCCAAGCTTTCGGCCATCTCCTCCTCCTCACCTCATTTCCACCATAGATTCAACAAAATTAAGTGGTGAAATTACCTTTTTTTGATAGGTAAGTAAGGGAAAGCTATCTTCATGATATAGATCTACTTTTTTTTCTCCCTAGCTCGCTCCAACAACGTGCACATGCACTTTTTGTGGCCTAGCTAGATCTATGTATGTTTGTGGTGTTGCATGTGTTTGTGGTGTTGCATATATGTTTGTGTTTGAAGGTACCGGTATTTGAAATATGCGATAGTTGCCAATATTTTGCCGGAATGTTTTGATTCATTTCCGTTTCGGCGAGAATTTTGGCACTATGCATTCTTTTTGGTCCTATTTTTAGGGAAGGTCATGCCAAATTTTTTCTTGGTTCTAACATATCGTTTTGCTCTACCCCGCAGGCGACCATGGTCCGCACGATGACTGAAGGCATCGTGAATAGGTTTTTGAGCTCCGCGAAGGCCGAGATGCTTCAAAAGAACGAGACGGAGATAAGATGTCCATGTCGAAGATGCAAGCTGAAGAGCCTTATTGCGGACCCGGATTCCGGGCAGGTGCGGGACCACCTGCTCTTGCGTGGTTTCATGGATGGCTATCGGTGGCAAGGTGATGAAGATGACTATCAAGTCGTCCATGGCCGGGGCCGGGCAAGAAATGAGGAAGGGCAACAAGACAAGTACCACCGCGGCGAGGGCGGGCGAGAAGACGAAGAATCTCCAGGACATGATCACGACGGTGATGCTGTACACAGTCATCATGTAGAAGATGTCGTACATGATGATGAGGAAGATCAAGACGAAGGGAATGATCATGAAGATGAAGATGCCGGAGCAGACGACGATGGAGGCTGGGTGCAGGACCCTCATATTCAAGAGCTGCTTCTCAAGCGGACGGATAACGCAAGAGCTGCCGCCCGAGAGAAAGCCAAGCTGGATCAACTGGAGATAGACGCGGTTACTCCATTGTATGAAGGATGCAGGCCCGAGGATACCCGCCTGAAAGTAACGCTCATGGCTCTGGAGATGAAGGTAAAACACAAAATGACCGACGCATGCTTCGACGAGAACATGTCATTCTGGCACGAACGTCTTCCCAAGGGGAACAAGTGCCCGACCAGTTTCGAGGAGGCGAAGAAAATCGTGTGTCCTCTGGATTTACCGCACGTGAAATACCATGTGTGCATGAACAATTGCATCATTTATCGGGACGAGCACGCGGAGTCTACCATATGTCCGGTGTGCGGCGTCACTCGATACAAGAAGAGGAAGAAAGCTCCTCGAAAATCGGTGTGGTACTTTCCGATCACTCCTCGTCTGCAGCGGTATTTCGCGGACCCTAAGGTAGCAAAGCTCCTGCGTTGGCACGCGGATAGGGAGGAGAAGAAGCGAGAAGATGACGCAAATGATCCGGAGATAGATAAAAAAGACAAGATGCTGAGTCACCCTAAGGATGCGAGCCAGTGGCAAGCGTTGAACTTCGAATACCCAGAATTTGGGAACGATCCAAGGAACATCGTGCTGGGCGCGAGCACCGATGGAGTCAATCCGTTTGGCAGCCAGAGAAGCACACATAGCACCTGGCCTGTGTTTGTGTGGATGTACAACCTTCCCCCCTGGTTGTGCATGAAGAGGAAGTACATTCACATGAGTATGCTAATTGAAGGGCCGAAACAACCAGGGAACGACATCAATCTGTATCTGGGGCTGCTGAAAGAGGAGCTTGACACGCTGTGGAAAACGCCAGCCAATACGTGGGACGCCGCAGAGAAAGAATATTTCCCTATGAGAGCCGCACTGCTCACGACGGTGCACGACTATCTCGGTTACGGATATCTCGCGGGGCAGGTAGTCCACGGATTTTCTGGATGCGTAAGGTGCATGGATGACACAACGTATCGCCAGCTAGATAGAGATCCCGGGTCTTCGAAAACCGTGTTCATGGGACATCGAAGGTGGCTTCGCGACGATGACCCGTGGAGGAAACGCAAGGATCTGTTCGATGGTGAAACCGAACCCCGAAAACGCCCGTGTACGAGGAGCGGCGAGGAAATAGACAAGCTGTTGAAAAATTGGAAAGACTGCCCACTGCCGGGAAAGAAGCGAAAGGCGCCAGAGCCGCTGCTGAAGGTATGGAAAACGAGGTCTGTTTTCTGGGACTTGCCGTACTGGAAGATCCACCGTGTGCCTCACAGCCTTGATGTCATGCATATCACGAAGAACGTGTGCGAGAGTCTGCTTGGTACCCTGCTCAACATGCCAGAGAGGACCAAAGATGGGCCGAAAGCAAGGGCAGACTTGAAATCAATGGGCATCAGGCAGGAGCTTCACGCTAATGATGATGATGATGATGATGATGAGGCGAAGCAGGACACGGAAAGTCGTCGCAAAGGCAAAAAGGCCAAGAAGACCGGAAATGACTACCCTCCCGCGTGCTTCACTCTAAGTCAGGAGGAGATCGAGCAGTTTTTCACCTGCCTCCTAGGAGTAAAACTTCCTTACGGTTACGCGGGGAAGATAATCAGATACCTAGACCCAGCGAAGCAGAAGTTCAGCGGGATGAAGTCTCACGACTGTCACGTGCTGATGACGCAGATACTTCCAGTTGCAATCCGTGGGATCATGGACGCGCACGTCCGTGAAACGCTATTTGGCCTATGCAACTTTTTCGACGTCATCTCTCGGAAGTCGATTGGCGTGAGGCAACTCAGAAGGCTACAGGAAGAGATCGTGGTGATACTATGCGAGCTTGAGATGTACTTCCCGCCCGCATTCTTCGACGTTATGGTGCATCTGCTGGTCCATATAGTGGAGGATATCATCCAACTCGGGCCGACGTTCCTGCACAGCATGATGCCGTTCGAAAGGATGAATGGTGTCATCAAAGGATACGTTCGCAACATGTCACGTCCAGAGGGAAGCATAGCCAGGGGCTTTCTGACCGAAGAGTGCATCTCCTACTGCACGAATTATCTAGGCATCGAGAACCCCGTTGGTCTGCCCGTCAACAGGCACCTCGGCAGGCTCGCTGGATGGGGTCACCATGAGGGTCGCCGCGAAATGCATGTCGACTTCGAGGGTCGACTCGCCGACTTTGAAAGAGCAAACCTAGTCGCGCTACAACACATAGACGTGGTCGATCCTTGGGTGGTAGAGCACAAAACCTTTATTAAGAAGACGTACAATGACCGAGGCCAACAGAGGACGGACGGAGATATACTCAAAGAGCACAACTCATGTTTCACGCGTTGGTTCAAGTAGAAGCTTCTGTCGTACCCTTTACATGAGGATTCTTCCGCGAAAGAACAACTCATATTCGCCTTGTCACAGGGCGCCGAGCACAACCTGATGACCTATGAGGCGTACGATATCAACGGCTACACATTCTACACCGAGGACAAGGACATGAAGAGCGATGGTTATCAGAACTCCGGGGTAACGATGGAATCCTACACCGGTAACGACAAGGACAGATACTACGGAAGGATCGAGGAGATCTGGGAGCTGAGCTACGCTGGAGAGAAGGTCCCGATGTTCCGTGTCAGATGGGCCAAAAATGTCATAAAAGAAGACCGGTATTTCACCACCATGGTTATACCCGAAGCCAAATCCAAGACCGCGGGCGCAAACGTCACCGCGAAAAATGAGCCATGGGTACTGGCTTCCCAAGTGGACCAATGCTTCTTCATTACCGACCCGCCAAAGCCCAGTCGTGTTGTCGTGAGGAGAGGCAAAAGGAAGATCATCGGAATGGATGGAGTAGCCAATGAGCAAGACTTCGACAAGTACGGCGACCCGAAGATCGAACATGACGACGACGATGAAGTAGCAGCACACACCACAAGAAGAAGCAGGACCACCCTACCTAAAGGACGTCCGTTCCACAGAAGAACTCCGTTTGCGAAAAAGAAGGGCAAGAAGATTGTGAACAGATAGCTAGCTAAGACCGATTGTATTTAAATCGTAGTCTTCATTTCTCGATTGTATTTCATGGGCACCTTTTGATATCATGAATATTTTTAAATTTCATGGGCACTTTTTGAATTCATGAGGACACTTGATCTCGATTCCCCCTCCATCTCGATCTCGATCCCCCTCCATCTCGATCGCACCCGCACCCTCCCCCGCTAGCTCCACCCATCGCAACCCTCCCCCGCTCCACCGCCGGAGCACCCGGCCCCCCGCACCCGCACTTTTTGAACATATTTTTTAATTTTTTTTACTATTTTTATAAAAAATATTACTGTTATAATTTAAACAAGTTTGAACATATTTAAACACAAATAAATATAAAAAACAGCATTTAAAATGCATAAAAAATATTACTGTTATGATTTAAACAAGTTTGAACATATTTAAACACAAATAAATATAAAAAACACCATTTAAAATGCATAAAAAAATATTGGGGATCCTGGGAATCGAACCCAGGACCTCCTGGTGTGTGTGCTGCGTGCTGACCAGTCGGGCTAGTGCGTGGGTTCTGTTGTAGATAGGGTTGGGCTGTAGATATGGCTACTAGGCTAGGTTAAAACAAAATTCTAATGGCGCACCGAGGGGTGGTGCGCCATTAGAACAGTCGTACTTATGGCGCACCTGCGTGTGGTGCGCCATTAGAAAGCTTCCCTCCACCTATTCCCCTCTGGCCTCTCTCCCTCCCTCGCCAGATCCCCCCCCCACTCGACCTAACTTTGCCCCCGCGCCGTCGCCCCCGCGTCGCCCCCGACGCCCAGCCGCTGCCGGAGCTTCAACGCCGGCGTCTTCCTCAGTCCGGGCACGGGGTGCAGGACGACGACCGCGGCCGCCGGCCTTCCCACGGCCAACTGAGGCATCCCTTCGACGACGCCGCCGCCGCCGACCCCGACCCCAACCCCGACCCTGACCCCTCCGGCGACCGGCCGCGCCTGCCCAGGTACCTCTCCTCCTTCCTCCTTCCTCCCTCTCCATCCTTCCTCCCTCCCAACCTATGCATGGTGATTCCTCCCTTCTCCTCCACCCCCTCACCTGCAAACCCTAGGGCCATGGCGGCAGGCTTCTTGCTCCCTTGTAAGAACATCCTCTCTGTTGGCCTACATGTATTTCAGAGAACAAATTCGTAGTTCATTTCATTCTGTTGGCCTGCATTAGGTAAGCATCAAGTGGATTTAACTATTTTAGATAGTTTCAGTTAACTGTTTTGCGTTTCCTGAAGAGGTTCACCTATAGTTTCAAAAATTCAGTCACTGGATATATGCAATAATTTACAAAGAGCAAGTGATGTAGAGCAAAAATTCAGCAAATGATGTATAGTTTCAAAAATTCAGTGAAACTGAACCTACCCTATTGCTTCATGTAGCAAAGGCGGCAATGCAAGCAAGATCATGCTTGGCTTAGCCAAATTCATGTTACTGAATTTTTTTCAACATGATAAAATTGTCATGCTACTAAATGTTATAGAAATGCAAGGGAACACAGAAATACTAGGGCACACAACATTTAGAGTACTCTGAAATTCAGTTCTGAAATTTTTTGTTAGATAGTGGCTACACTAATCTAGAGTAGTATCCCAATCTGATGGAGTACTTGATTTGGGGGACTGAACTTATGCTTATGTATGCCATCAGAAGCAGTTCGAAATCATTATTCTCTCTTTTCCTTGCAGGTTTGGGCAACTTCAGTCGGTTGATCTTGAATCCATTGAGCCTTCACTTAGAGCTGGTACTCATCCATGTAACTCTTCACATTTCCATGTAGGATGGTTGCCTATCACTTACTAGTGTGCTAGTGCCCCTTAGTCCAAAGACTAATAGCTATGACAAAGTCTATGTTTATAAAGCGGTAAAGCGAAGCGAGGCGCTAGGGGGGCGCCTCACTGCTTAAGAGATAAAGCGTAAAGCGAGGCGACGCTTTACACAGACTCTGAACCTGATGGGCAGTATAATAGAGCACCATTTAGTGAGACATATATATGTTGATTCTAATCCACCAGTGAGCCCATATATTCTGATCCATCCACTAAGCAGTAAGCAACTAGCCAATTGCTATAAGAGAGGCAGTAGCACCTAACAGCAGAGGAGTTGTGCATAGCATAACACACAACAGAGCAGAAAAGGCTGGTGCAGATCTGAGGAAGCTGCTGCCAGAGGAGAGAGGAAAGAGCTGAAAGCCTGGATATTTGCACGCTCTGGTTTTGGTTCTCTCTCTTTCTTTCCCCTCCTGTAACTGTTTCACATGTGAGCCCAGCCCTGTTTCCCTGCCAGGAATCTCTGTACCCTGCCTGGCAAGTCTAAGGCGTCCTCTCTGCCTTAAAGCGCCAATCAGGACGCCTAAGCAGGCGCTTCAGACGCTTTAGTGTCTAAGGCGGACGCCTTAGACACATGTCTAAAGCGAGTTGGACGCTTTGAGCCTGGAGGGCGCTCTAACGCTTAAGCGTCGCTTAAGCGACGCTTTAGGGACGCTTTACAAACAGAGGACAAAGTATAATTCCTTGTAGTGTTTAAGTATAACAAAATTCAGAGAAATGCATGCAGAAGCTAGATCAGTACCAGCTAGCTAGCTAGCTAGTAGTAGTACTACTGCTACTGTTCTTTCCTTTCTTTTGGTAGTACTACTGCTAGTAGTAGTACTACTGCTACTGTTCTTATGTGTGCTGTCCACAGATTGGTGTACAGTCCTCCTTCGAACCCAACTTTTTCACCAGGTGGAACCAATGTGATTAACTTTAGGATCATTCTGTATGCATTTTCCCTGTTAAGAAGGCGCGCCCACAAAGCCATCTTCCACGTGCTTGACCATCCAGGTCCATCTTCCCCTAGTAAGAAACAACGATGTATTAACTTTCGATTGAGGAGAAATGTCCCTTTACTAGTAGGTGAGATAAACCAGTACTAGGAAAATATTTCTTGTTGCACCCTTTCTTGGCAAAACACATACAGCTACAAGTTTGTGTCTTATGTTTTCACTTGATAAGCGATGCTCCTAAGGCACATCCCGATAGTAAACCATTAATTCCAGCAATGAAGTTCAACAATGTGTATTCTTATTAGACTAGCACAATGCCCGTTTGCTGCCACGGATTAAAAATTACACTGCAAGATTAAGATGATTATACTGCTATCTGTGCCAGACCACACCATCCATATCTGCTCTTATACACCCCCTTTGTGCTAGATCGAAGTCCAACAGTGGGTGTGGCGACTGTCAACAGTCATGATGATGGACAGATTGCCACAACCATTTGATTTTCTTTTGCATTCATCCTATTGTCAAAACATGCACAATTATTTGACTAATTCCATAGTATTGCTCGATACGGTTGATTCAAAAAGCAGGACAGACAAAAAGGACATATCAAATGTGGACATGTACTGTAAGGAAAGCATAAGCTATTTTATACCGAACAAGTAAAATCATAAGACTAATCTGCTGTATCCATTACTATATTTGGTCCATAGATGTTTATGACTCTGAGCCATGATCTGTAAAAATACATTTGTCATTCTTTCTGTGTTTGTACAGACTTTCTAAACTATTGATGATTTTTTGTTGGGAGACATATTATATCTGGAATGGAAGCTCACATAAGTTGAGCTGATTTTTGTCCATATGAAAGCAGAGGACCATATGGTCTGTGGCTGGGTTTTGTCTCCGACCATCGTGTCGTGATGAATTTGCAGGTACCCCGAGAGGCCCTTGAGTTTGCCGGAATGTCGATTAACTTCCGTTCCGGCAAATTCGGGTACTCCATATGTCCTATTTTCAGCAAAGGTCATGCTGAAATTTTCCGTGAATTTTAGCATGACTTTGCTAAAAATAGGACATATGGGGTACTTGCGACTAATGCATGGGCCGGGCTATCTTAGTACTTAGTTAAGTAGGATCAACTGCCCTGCCATTCTTGCTGCATTAAATCATAGGTGGCAATAGAGCCAAGTGATTAGGCCCAACTTAGAATTATCCTTAGCATCGATAAACCCTAGATGATAAACCCAACATAGGTGGCAATAGAGCCAAGATTAGGCCCAACCTAGGGTGCCTCGGCATCGATAAACCCTAAATGATGAAAACTTAACTTGGTTGCCCCGGATGCCTCGGTGTCGATGAGAACCTAAATGATGAAAGCTTAGGCTTTTAGGGTGCCTCGGTGTCGACAAACCCTAAATCATGAGACCATGATCTTGTTCCTTGACAATAACCATCTTTTTGACCAAACTTTTTTCCTATTTAGAGAGAAACATGGCCCACAACGATGAGGCCGGTGGTTCGGGCGGCAAGCAATTCTGGGAGCTGTCCCAAGAGATGGAGGAACAACCTCACCGCTATGATGACGCCGCGGAAGACACCGATCCTGATTACACAACCCCTAGTGGCGTCGGGGATGACACCACTGATGGTGCCGCCGAGGATGCCACCACTGATGATGGCGGCGCACACACAGATGGTGGCGGCGCAGACACAGATGGCAGCCAACCGAAGAAGCAAAGGAAGGACCGGCGCCCGAATGCGCTCCGCACCGTCAAGGAGGAATTCACTCAAGTGGACTCCGACGGGAATCCAACGGAGCCCAAACATATAGTCAAGGGGTACTCGGTTCAGCTCGGGTGCATTCTCCGGAGCACCGTCTCGATCAACACCGAGAACCTTAGGCATAAGGACCGAGGGAATTTGCGCAACCTCCTCTTCACGAAGCTGCACGAACGATACAAGTTCCCCGCCGAATTTGAAAACACACGCCTCTCAGGGAATAAAGTGAACAATGCCGCCCTCACGAAGATGAGCACGGCCATGTCTACTTGGAGAAGCGCGGTGAAGAGAATGATTGATAAAGGTGATAGTTATGACAAGATCAAGGCGAAATATCCTTTGATGAGCGAAGATGAGTACAAGGAGTTCAAGATCAAGTGCCAGAGCCCCGCAACCTCCGAATCAAGTCAGTGGGGGAAAGAAATGCGGGAGTTGAACTTAGGGGAACACAAACTCGGTCCCGGCGGTTATAGAGTGGCGGAGCCTATATGGGACAAGGAGGACGCGGAGCGTGCCGAGCAAGGCCTACCGCCCCGCTTCGAGAAATACAGCGGTGACAAGCAGACCAGGAACTATGTCAGGGCCCGGTACAAGGAGGACCCGATAACAAAGGAGCTTACCACGGATCCGAAGACCAGGGCGCTTGAGCTTGTTCTGGTAAGGAATACACCCCCGCGTAATTAGCTCCATATGGTTGCACTCTAATTAATCCCCAATATTTCTAAATGGTTCATGTTCCTTTCGCAGGACAATGAAAGCAGTAGCGCGGGGTCGTCTAAGAGCTCCCCTTTCGACACCCCTTTAAATAGGGCGTTGAACGTAATGAAAAAGAAGGATAAGCTCGATAAGCCGACGTCAGCTGGTCGTGTGGCCGGCAAAGGCTTGTCCACAAAATGGGGGTCATACTATACCGCTGGTGTGCGGAAGGAGAAAAAGACCAGCTCGGAAAGCCAGATGCGCGAGGTTGAAGAACTCAAGGCACAAGTGGCGCGGATTCCGGAGCTTGTCCATGAGCAAGTGCAACAACAACTTGGAACGACGCTCAACGCCATGGTGCCTACGTTGATTCATGGGCTGACGACGTGGATTGCGGGCGGCCAAAAGGGGCCTCCCCCGGTTCCCAGCTTCACGGCCAGCAACTCGCACAGCGCGGCGGCGGCACCATTGGTGTCTCCGGCGGCGGCGCCATTGGTGTCTCCGGCGGCGGCGCCATTGGTGTCTCCGGCGGCGGCCATTGGTCTCCGGCGGCGGCCATTGGTGTCTCCGGCGGAGGCGGTATTCGTGTCTCCGGCACCGGCACGGGCATTGGAGCTTAATGCACCCGGGTGTACGCCGACCGGCACCTCGCCAGCAAGCGCCCCCTCCGTCAGTTGCACGCCCGCCATTGGCGGTGCCTCGACATTAGCCGAGCTCGACGGCATCACGGTAACTAAGCCTCTCGGCCGATGACTTCATCTCCTTGCCTTTGACTGGGCATCCCTGACGCCCTATACATGTTTTTCCAGGGCACCGCCGACGTTCCTTGCACTCTTCTGCACTTCGTGGGCGCCGAGTTGGTCGATGTCGCCAAGGGCAGAATCGTTCAACCGGGCAACCCCATGTTCCACGGTAATCGGATGCCAACCACAATGTATAGGGTTGAAGTGGTCCGGGTGCTGCCAGGCTGCGACGAGCTATTACCTCCGATTCGACCCGCTGGGGCCGACGAAGAAGATGAGATGACCCTCGGCACCTGCGTAAACTGGCCCCTGCTATGGCCGAAGAGCCAGATTCGTTTGGGGGCGGGGGACACCACCCCACAGACAAGACCGCCAGTCGTGCCGGCGCCAAGCCATGGCAAGAACGCCGCAACGCTACCGGACCTGCCGGACATCCCTATGGCACAGGATCCGGACAGCCCTATGGCACAGGATCCGGACGGCGACGACAACGACGACGGTACATTTACCAAAGTTGATAAGTACTTTGCCGAACATGGGTACGCTGACGAGTTCTGCGGGCCTCTTTCTCAAGAACCCAACCAAGACCACCGCGATCTAGCTGGTACGGCGGAGAAATCCAATTGCAACAAGCGTCGTCTGGCGTTCAGTTCTCAGGACACGCCTCCAGCTCCCGCCTTCACCGAGCCTCAGATAGCTGAGGCGCGAAATATTATCAGCCCCAACACGCTGAAGAAGGCGGTCTGTGAGCAGAACTCGGTCCCATTACAGGAGATCAAGAAGAAGGGCCGGAAACGAAAGACTAACAAGGGCGCCGGTGCGAGCCAGCCGGCACCGAGTTCGATCCGTGCTCAGGACGGGCCACCTTCACCTAAGGATATCTCGAGGAGGGTGCATGTGGCGGGTAGGGCGATGCTACCGCCAAATATGCTGAATGCTGCAACCGGTGCTATGCGGAGTCTGCACGACAGTGTTCTGATTTTGGAGAAGCGGCGTCTCAGAGAGAAGGATGTGGCATACCCGGTTTTCGTGGCCAAGGTGCCAGAGAGCAAGGGCTTTGTGGATGGCGACATCGGGGGTATGATCGTCCTGCGGTTTGATGACATCTTTGCTATGTTTAACCTTCATCCGTTGCACTACACCTTCGTTCGGCTGTTTTCGCTGAGCATGCAGATGCGGATCATTAGAGACAATACCCCGGACATCGTGATAGTCGACCCCTTCTACATGCGTGCCAAGCACTTGAGCAGCGCTGGGGACCGCCAAATTGCGAGTTCACACCTCGAAGGCGTCATTCTGGCAAACGCAGATAAGGATAACTTCCTTGTGCCTTACTTTCCCGAGTAAGTCATCCCTTAACCGCCCCGTAACATATGATTTCTTAGATTTCGATCGTTCTTTTTTTTCTAACATTCCGTGTTCTGTGCAGTGACACACATTGCACACTCATCCTCTTAAGCCCGAAATATTCCATGGCCACGTATTTCGACCCGAACCGTAACTCCATGATAGACTACACAAATGTGAAGAAAGTTCTTGATGATGTTCTCCCCGGCTACGCCCAATCTGGAGGCACCTTCACCAGGCCAGTTCGTAAGTACGGCAAGCACATCTTCTCACACAATACGAAGTTCTGCTGCGTCAAGCAGCCGCCTGGCGGTCAGAAGGATGCCTACTACGCCCTCCATCACATGCGGGCGATCGTAAGGGACCATCATCACCTTCTGCTACCAGATAATCTCAAAGATTGGGCCGCGAGCTTGTCGGCAGTCCAGGACGCGGACCTCAGACAAGAATTCTTTCGCATCCAGTCGGAGTTTGCGGACATCATCCATCAAGATGTCCTTCATACCGCGGGGCAGTTCTTCCTCAGATATCAACCGTCCAACAGTGAGATAGATGAAACGCTACAAATGCAGGGTGACAACGACCGTGATTTCATGACCATCACGACAGACGGCGGCTTCACCCACGCTCCTGTCCGATGAGTTGAGTCGAAAGTAGTGATGTGTAGTTCTGAAACATTGATTGGCTCATGTTGTAATTAAACTTTAATGAATTCGGATGTCTCTTTGGTTTGGACGGTTGTTCAACTTAGATGTAATCGATGCTATTTATTAGTAGGACCATGAATCGTGCTATTAATGTCTTGCTTTTCTCTTCCGATCCTTTTGTTGCATACTTACACATTGCTTATGTATTGTCTGTTGTTTGGCTTGTGCATAGAGATGCCGTCGTATGTCGTGTACAAGGGTAAGGTTCCCGGAGTCTACGATGACTGGGAGGAGTGTCGGAGACAGGTTCACCGTTTCAGCGGTAACAGTTACAAAGGGTACACCACTAGGGCGGAGGCCGAATCTAGATACGCCCGCTATCTAGCGGGAGAGAGGAGGGAGCGTTGGAGGAACCGGATGAAGACCAGTTTGATCGCGATGATGCTCATCGTGATGACCACAGCTCTCTTCTATGTGATGGTAGTTTAGATGATCGATATCGACTTGTAATGTGAAGGCAAACTCGATACTCGCGGTCTTGAGACTTGTAATGTTTTATCTTTGTCCGGTCTTTTGAATCCGGAGACTAATATGATGAATTGTATTCGGAGACTAATCTTCTATTGTATTTGATGAATCTGATGTTGCTGTGTGCTGCTGTCTATATTCTATGCAATAATATATTTTGTAACCTGTGCAAAAATCAGAAAAGCAAAAAAAATAAAACCTAATATTCATACTAATGGCGCACCACACAAGACACTAATGGCGCACTGTGATCATCACACTAATGGCGCATTAGCTGCTGGTGCGCCATTAGAATGCCAAAGCACATTTGTACATATGGCCCCTGGGAGGCATTCTAATGGCGCACTGCAGGCTATACTAATGGCGCACTACGCGGTGCGCCATTAGAACACCAGATACTAATGGCGCACAAGTAGTGCGCCATTAGAATTTAATTCTAATGGCGTGATGCCAGTGGCGCACCAGTAGTGCGCCATTAGAAGGCAAATTCGGTGCGCCACTAGCATGCCTTTTCCAAGTAGTGATTGTCCCATGTGAGGAAAGGATGATGGAGACTATGATTCCCCCACAAGTCGGGGTGAGACTCCGGACGAAAAACAAAAAAAGAGAAGAAGGCCCAACAAAAAATGAGAGAAAAAGAGAGAAGGGGAAATGTTACTATCCTTTTTCCACACTTGTGCTTCAAAGTAGCACCATGATCTTCATGATAGAGAGTCTCTTATGTTGTCACTTTCATATACTAGTGGGAATTTTTCATTATAGAATTTGGCTTGTATGTTCCAATGATGGGCTTCCTCAAATTGCCCAAGGTCTTCGTGAGCAAGCAAGTTAGATGCACACCCACTTAGTTACTTTTGTTGAGCTCTCATACACTTATAGCTCTAGTGCATCTGTTGCATGGCAATACCTACTCACTCACATTAATATATATTGATGGGAATCTCCATAGCCCATTGATACACCTAGTTGATGTGAGACTATCTTCCTCCCTTTGTCTTCTCCACAACCACCATTCTATTCCATCTATAGTGCTATGTCCATGGCTCGCGCTCATGTATTGCGTAAAAGTTGAAAGAATTCGAAAAGGCGAAGTATGAAACAATTGCTTGGCTTGTCATCGAGGTTGTGCATGATGGGAGCATTTGTTTGACAGAAATGAAGCATGGCCAAACTATATGATTTTTTAGGGATGAGCTTTCTTTGGCTATGTTATTTTGAGAAGACATAATTTCTTGGTTAGTATGCTTGAAGTATTATTATTTTTATGTCAATATTAAACTTTTGTCTTGAATCTCTCAGATCTAAACATTCATGCCACAATAAAGAAAACTACATTGAAAATTATGTTAGGTAGCATTCCACATCAAAAATTCTGTTTTTATCATTTACCTACTCAAGGACGAGCAGGAATTAAGCTTGGGAATGCTTGAAACGTCTCCAACGTATCTATAATTTTTTATTGTTCCATGCTATTATATTATCTGTTTTGGATGTTTAATGGGCTTTAATATGCTCTTTTATATTATTTTTGGGACTAACCTATTAACCGGAGGCCTAGTGCCAGTTTATGTTTTTTTGCCTATTTTAGTGTTTTCCAGAAAAGGAATATCAAAGGAACAAAACCTTTGCGAGGATATTTCTTGGAACAAACACAAACCAGGAGACTTGGAGTGGAAGTGTGGAACTCCGCGAAGCTTCCATGAGGCAGGAGGGTGCACCCAGGGGGGTAGGCGCACCCCCACCCTCGTGGGCCCCACGGAGCTCCACTGACGTACTTCGTTCGCCTATATATACTCTTATACCCTAAAAACATCAAGGGGAGCCACGAAACCACTTCTCCACCACCGCAACTTTCTGTTCCCGTGAGATCCCATCTGGGGCCTTTTCCGGCGATCTGCCGGAGGGGGATTCGATCACGGAGGGCTTCTACATCAACACCATAGCCTCTCCGATGATGTGTGAGTAGTTTACCACAGACCTTCGGGTGCATACTTATTACCTAGATGGCTTCGTCTCTCTCTTTTGTTCTCAATACAAAGTTCTCCTCGATGTTCTTGGAGATCTATTTGATGCAATACTGTTTGCGGTGTGTTTGCCGAGATCCGACGAATTGTGGATTTATGATCAAGTTTATCTATGAACAATATTTGGTTCTTCTTTGAATTCTTATATGCATGATTTGATATCTTTGCGAGTCTCTTCGAATTGTTGGTTTAGTTTGGCCTACTAGATAGATCTTTCTTGCAGTGGGAGAAGTGCTTAGCTTTGGGTTCAATCTTGTTGCCATCGAGGATAAAAAGATGGGGTTTATATCATATTGCTTGAGTTTATCCCTCTACATCATGTCATCTTGCCTAAAGCATTACTCTTTTCTTATGAACTTAATACTCTAGATGTATGATGGATAGCGGTCGATGTGTGGAGTAATAGTAGTAGATGCAGAATCGTTTCGGTCTACTTAACACGGACATGATGCCTATATTTCATAATCATTGCCTAGATATTCTCATAACTACGCGCTCTTCTATCAATTGATCGACAGTAATTTGTTCACCCACCGTAATACTTGCTATGATGAGAGAAGCCACTAGTGAAACCTATGGCCCCCAGGTCTCTTCCTTATTATATTGCATCTCTTTTCCTATCGCATCTCGTTTACTATTTTGCAATCTTTACTTTCCAATCTATACAACTAAAATACCTAAAATATTTATCTTCTATCTTTATCAGATCTCACTTTCGCAAGTGACCGTGAAGGGATTGACAACCCCTTTGTTGTGTTGGTTGCGAGGTTCTTGATTGTTTGTGCAGGTACTAGGTGACTTGCATGTTAGAGCATCTCCACTCGTTGGCGCCCCCAGGAGGTCTTTTTTTCGCCGCTTGGGATCGCGCCGGAGGAATTTTTGGCTATGGGAGGCAAAATTTCCCAGCCGCCCCCACCCAAGATGCATTCCGAGGACGCGTGGCAGCACCGCAGCTCGACACCATCTCCAGCACCATCGAGGACGCCCGCCACCGTCCGCCGCACGCTCCTTGGCACGGGCCTCGCCATCGCGTACCGCCATCCCTCCATCGAGCTCCCTCCTCCACGCGAGCGCGAGCTCTGCCACGGCCGCGCGAGCGCGAGCCCCGCCACAGCACGTGCAGCAGCCACACCACCCGCGAGGTCGAGGAGCGAGGAGACGAGGGAGGAGGAGGAAGCAGGAGGAAGGGGGGCGCCTGGCCGCGCCCGCGCCCGCCCGCGCCTGGCCGCGCGCGCCCTCCGTGGCCGGCGCCGACAAGGACGGAGAGGAGGGAGGAGGAGGAAGGGGGCGCCTGGCCGCGCCCGTGCCCGCCTGTGCCTTGCTCCGTGCGCCCTCCGTGGCCGGCGTCGATGAGGACGGAGAGGAGGGAGGAGGAGGAGGAAGGGGGCGCCCGGGACGCCACGCCCCATGCCGAGGACGAGTCCGGGAGCACGCTGCTCGACTTCGCGGAGCTCCTCCTCGCCAACGGAGCCAAGCACGCCGGCTCCGACACGCTCCACGTGGCCGCCCGCCGCGTCTGCTTCTCCCTGCTCATCCTCCTCCTCCGCTTCCTGGGGCTCGGCGAGGCGATTCTGGCGGCCGGAGCGGTGAGTAGGCGGGCGGCGGGGTGGCGCGAGGCAGTGCGGCGAGGAGGCGGGCGGCGAGCGGGGAGAGAAGCGAGGAAAAGTGGGCGAGATTCCTTTTGCATGTGGGCGAGCGGGGAGAGAGAGGGAAGAGAGGCTGACCTGTGGGGTTTCGGCATGCAAAAGGGAGTGCCGGCGGTCCCAAGCGCCCCCTGGTAGGCTGGGTGTGGGCTGCGGTCGCCGGCGCTGTTTTTGCTTCAATCCGGCGAAAAACGAGGACTTGGGGGCGTGAGTGGGAGGATTTTTTGCTGCCGGTGCTAAAAAAGTGGCCTGGGGGCGTTCCTGGGGGCGTGGGTGGAGATGCTCTTATCATCTACTGGATTGATACCTTGGTTCTCAAAAACTGAGGGAAATACTTATGCTACTTTGCTGCATCACCCTTTCCTCTTCAAGGGAAAACCAACACATGCTCAAAAGGTAGCAAGGCCCAACAAAGTCTACATGAAGAAAAGTTGTGTAGTATACATCAATTCTTTATGGAGGGAAATACTTTCTACTGTGGTGCTATAGCACCTTTCTTCTTCGGGAAAATCCAACAACTCGTACGTGAGTAGCAAGAGACACCCAACTTACAGAACAAACCGAGGAACCACATAGATCCGTTTCTTTCTAGCTCGGCTGCTGCTACATGTACGTGCTAATTAGAGGTAGTATTAACCCTAGGGATATTTTTAATGGTTTTCCTAATATGTATCGGACCGGTGGTCCATAGGTGTACCCTTGAATGCTTGAGAGGTCTTGATGCATCTAGGACATATTTCCATCAAGGCCTTGATGGGATTCCTTTCTTATTTTATCAACATTTTTGGGATTTAGTTAAGGACGATTTAGTATCTCTTTAAAGATTTTCATAATGCCTCCTTGGCATTTATTGATTTAATTTTGCTATCTTTGCCTTCAATCTAGAAGAGGATGAGGCTACTTACATGAAGAAATAGACCTATTAGTCTGCTTACTTGTAGATTTAAATGTTTTTACTATAGTTCCGACTAACCGAATTTCCACAATTCTGCATAGACTGATTACTAATAGCGAGTCTAATTTCCTTAAAGTTATAATTATCTCGGAAAGAGTAGTTATAGCCCATGAGGTGCTACATTCATTCCATTCCTCTAAGGATAAATGTTTAGTTCTTAAGACGGATTATAAAAGAAAACATTTGTTATGGTTATTCTTGATTTCCTACCTAAGCTCCTAGAGATTAGGGGATTTGGTGGAAATGGTCTCACTGGATCCACCCTATTAGACATGGAGCCTCTATAGGAGTTACAACCAACAATGTGGAGGGTAGTAACTTTTTAAATTATTAGTTCATGTTCTTACTATGAGGCTAGCTAAGCCTGCATCTCATGAACTAAGTTTGGGGCTCTACCCATCTTTCTGCCGATGATACTATTATTTTCCTTAAAATGCTGACATTAAGCAAGCTACCAATCTCAAGCTAGTTCTCTCTTGCTTCAAGAGAGTTTCTCGGAGGGGAATAAACTAATCTAACGGAGAGCTGATTTCGTAGATTAACTAGGACAAAGTAGATGTGTCTTTCCATACCTGAGAGAAGATATCAAACCTCTTATAGATAATATTATGAAAAGGATTGCTAGATAGAGAGGTATACTCTTATCTTATAGATGTGGACTTATTCTTGCACATGCCTATCTTGCAAACATCCCAATTTACTTTCTCTCATTCCTAAAATTTCCTATGTGGGTGACAGAGATGATAAACAGTCAAATGTCTCATTTCCTTTGGAATGACTTTGAGTGGTAGAGGAAATTTCACCTATAAATTAGAGTGCCTAGTATGTATGAATAAACAATTAGGAAGTTTAGGTGTTCCAAATTTGCAAGATGACAATATATATGTGCCGGTTGGGTTCTTGGGTTACGATATACACTATGTGGGGAGGAAAAAATTGGAAAATTATTATAGACCACAAATACAACACTATCAAACCTATTTTTTTTGCACCTCCCCATTTACTCTAGGTTTTGGAAGGGGTTATGTCCATAGTGAAAGCTATTTAATTTGGTTTTAGGTTGCAAATTGATAATGGTGCTCAAACCCGATTCTGGGAAGACACCTGGCTTGGCACCTCCCTTTTGGCCATCCAATTTGGGCTACTCTATGTTATTTGCAGTGAGACTTTCAAAAGCGTTAGTAACATTTGGGATGGACATTAGCTTAAGCTTACTTTCAGAAGGAATTTTGATAGTTGGCTTATGGATCAATGGTACCAGTTAGTAGAAGTGGCAAAAAACTTAGAGCTTTCACATGACTTAGACTCTCTCATTGGGCTATTAGAGAACAAAAGGCAATGATCTACTAGCCCCCTATACTATGCGATTAAGTTTAGGGGGGGGGGTCCATTTTATGTATATTCGTACTATTTGGACCCCTAGGGTTCATCCAAATTTTTTATTTTCCTCTCGCTGTTCTGATAGAACAAACTATTACTATGGATAACTTGAGGAAAAGTAACATCATAAAACCCTTAAACTGTGTGTTTTTCGATGGGGATGAATCTATTCAACTCATGTTTAATTGTGTGGTAGCCAAAAAAACATTTGGCCTCGTATCAGGGAACATTTTGGTGTGTAGTTGATTTTGATTATATATCTATAGCTAGGTTCTAGCTTTCTAATAATAGGAATTCAGCCATTAATTATGTTTGATCTACTGTTATATGATGTATATAGAAGTTTAGGAACCCCATGTTTCTTAATAACATCCATTGGCTATCTATCAAACATGTATGGTGGAATACCTAAAAACTGCCAGGTACTGGTTGGTTCTGTCCGCAGAATTGAGCAAAGAGAAATTTGAGGACTTCACTAGTTTCGTGAAAAAACTCCTACAGAAACCATTGGATGTTAGCTGGAGTTGATAGATGAAGGGCCAATTCGTTTGCTGGCTTCTAGAATAAGCCGGAATAAGCTGCCCCTTACCTAGGTTATTCTAGAAGCCCAACCAACTTTATTTTTTAGAAGTCTACTCATTAAGACTTGTAAAAATATATTTTTGGTTGAGCTTCGAGAATAAGCTGGGTACGGGGCAATGTTTTCTGGAAGCCCAAAAAATCTATCAAAAGAACTCGCCCGAAGCTCTTGTGCTACCTCAATCTCTTCTACCTCAGGAATCGATATCTGTAACCAGATCAAGATCTTGGGACAATAATTGCCCCAATTTCATTGTCAAGAGAAGCCTAGAGTAGGGACAAAAGGCACTAACCTGAGCAGTCTGTCAGCTGGATATCTGTTGGTCTCCACAACCAACGGTTGCACACCCAATGAAGGTCAGGTGTGCTTTTTTCGAAGTCCAGGCTTGAAGTTTACAAGATGAGTTGGAGATTCAGAAAAATCCTGGTTAATATGCGTGCATGCGCTTTTACGAGGACGTAGTAATCAATGATCTTGTCCTTAGTTTGATGTATTTCTTTTTTCTGTTGCACTTTTTTGCTCTCTAGTTTTTTGAGTTATTTTCTTCCGAACTGCTTTTGGAGTTGTTGTATGGATGTTTGTTCCGTTCTTTAGCAATGGAACCGGGGATGGACTCCCCTTTTACATAAAAATTAGTTGGGTTTTGCGGAGTGCCACAGTTTTGCGAGTTTTTTCTTCTTTCGTCTCACACTCAGCGAAGAGGCAATTTTTCCAAGTGCTTCGATTTTGCCGAGTATTTTCCTTCATCACTTGGTTTAGGTAGTTGTTTTTTGAGTGGCCTGTGTTCGCACACGAACACGTCACCGTGTACCTTCAACGCCGAGGATGATGCACCACAGCTCACGTCGAAGGAGATCCGTCCGGGAGCGCGGTACACAAGCAGTCCGGCTGGTGCTTTTGAGGACCCGAAACCCCACATGCTCGGGAGGGACCCCGTCGGGGTGCACGGCGGCTATGGGCTGCCCTAGGTCGACCTGATCGCCCCTAGGGACTCGAGATTCGCCGCCCTGCAATGAAGAAGAACGAACGAAGAACGAGGAAGAAGAAGAACAAGGGAGAAGATAAAAGTAAAGGTAAATATGATAGATCGATTTGTCGATTGTGTGTTGTTCAATAGCCCGTCAACTCTTACATATATATGAGGCGGATGGACTTTTCGTACAAGAAAAGGACTCAAATCCAGTCCAAAATATCAAAAGTTAACCTAATTAAGACTAGGAGGGCCGAAACTTCCGGTCTGGACCGGAACTTCTGGGCTCAAATTATATCAAGTAGCCCTATTGCACCGAATCTGCAGAACGCATACGACTTCGGATCGCGATGGTCCCAAAAGCAAAGTTGTAGATCTTGCAATGTAGAGAAACTCTTCAGTTGATCACTTTTTCATCCGAGGTCATCTTAAGGTTGAATTCAGCCGCACAAATCTGCAAATAATGTTAAAACTCCAGTTTTCGCGGCGCACCGCGTGCAAACTTTTGGTTTAGCCCGGAACCTCCTCGGAAGTTGCCCGGAACTTCTGGGGCACACTTTTGAAGCACACTGTTTTGACTCTAACTTTTGCATATGAACTACGATTTAGATGTTTTTATATCTAAATCGACTATTACGACGAGACGAAGACAATTCCTGTAGAAAGTTTTCCCATATGAGGCCATCTTGGGGCGTAATCAGCCGAATAGCGTTCTGGATACAAAATCCCAGTACTTCGAACACAACTTCGGCCTTAGAGATGAGACAGGATGACTATGGCTCAAATATCAAAGTTTCTCCTTTTGATGATACGGAACTTTCTCACTTTGAACACTTTTCTATTTGAGGCCTTCTTAATTATATTTTCGACCATGCCAAAATCTGGTGTCAACACCTAGCTGTTGGAAGTAAACCCGACATACCCTCCCAGCTGGCGGTGTTTGGGTCATGTACGAGCATGTATCCAATTAGTATTTGAGTCAGAGTTAGTCTAGGAGTAGTATTACTCTAGATAGCTTAGCTTTCGTACTATATATATGTACGTACCCCTGGACTTGTAACACCACCGTGAGATCAATAAAGCAATACACCAGGCTCGAGACGGGCCTGTGGCAATCATCCAAACACTTGTGTGCGTGCGTTTGTTTCCGGCCGGCTGGCCGCCGTGCACGTACGTGTGATTTCGGTGTTGCCTACGGAAAGATTGATTAGGAGCAGACTAGCTAGTACAAGCTAGCTTTCCACTACGGTGTGTATCGACGTAAAGCACTTCGTCGAGATTGTCGGCAAAGTTTGTTCATCATCGTCCATAGTCGGTCGTATCACCGTCGCCGGAAAGTACTCGGCGTCGGGTCTGGGCCAACAATTGGTATCAGAGCAAGGTTGATCTTCTAGTGACGGAGGATCATGGCGGACGACGAGAAGACCAAGCAGCTGGCGGAGTATTCCGGTGCGGCTAAAGTAATTGCTGCTCCGGCGAGTTCATCGTATCCACGATTTGATCGCGACAACTTCGGGGTCTGGAAGGACCTCATGGACTGTGGTCTCCGCACCAACGAGCTATGGGATGCGGTGGATCCCGGAGGCGACGCGTTCAAGAAGGAGGGAGCCGAGCACCGGAAGGATCGGCAGGCGACGTCGGCGATTTACTCGGTGATGCCGATGGATGTCCTCCAGCACCTAATCGCCAAAGCAACGGCGAAGGAGGTGTGGGATTCGCTGAAGCTCATGTTCGAGGGACACACCCGTGTCAAGCAAGCCAATCTCCAAACTCTCCTAAGAAACTACGAGACTTTGGTCATGGGCGATGATGAGACCGTGGATGCGTTCGCTTCACGGGTGTCTACTATCGTCAATCAGATTCGCGCGCTTGGAGAGAATCTCACGGAGGCCTCGGTTGTCGGGCGGTTCTTACGCGTGGCCCCTCCCCGGTACCTGCAAATTGTCACGGCAATCGAGCAGTGCGTTGATCTCGCGACTCTCTCCATCGATGATCTTGTCGGACGGTACAAGGCTCACGATGAGCGGATGCGGTACAGTCTTCGGGATGGGAGGAACGACGAGCTTGTGATGCTCACGAAGGCACAGTGGATTGCCCTAGAAAAGCAAGACGGATCCACGAGCAGCAGCAAAAAGAAGGCGAAGCAGCGTTCGTCGAGAAAGAAATTCGTCAACTCGGATGACGACTCAGAGGATGAGGCTGCACCGCCGCCAAGGAGAAAGTTTGACATCAGGAAAGTGAGGTGTTATAACTGTGGCCTCCTTGGTCACTTCAAGGCTGACTGCGAGGAAGCACTGAAGCAGAAGGCGCTCATTACCCAGCAAGGAAATGATGGTGACATGATGTTGATGTGTAAACTGGTGGACGAGGAGGATCCAGACTCTCAAGCATTGACTAAAGAAATTGTCGAGCTTGCGAAAGAAAAAGTTTGCCATCATGATCGTGGGTCGGAAACCTGTGTCGAAGCTACAGATGCGGGGAGTGATTCCGAAACTTATGTCAGTGCTATAGACGTAAGTGCTATCTTTGCTGGAGCGAAAGAAGCGATAGCTGCGTGTGCTCGGCCATGAAGAAGCAGTCTTCGTGCATTGCACCCAGAGAAAACAAAGGCGTACGTGGCGCCCGAAGTCCATGATGAAACAACATACGTAAGTGCAACTGATGTTGATGCTGATGCAAAGACGGACACGGATGCAACTCAGGCGTACGTGGCATCAAAAGTTCACGAAGGGAGGCGTACTGGAGTTGTGTCGCTGAGCAGAACAGGCAAGCTAGGTGGTGGCGCAGCTTGTTCTGGTGAAGTGAGTGCTGCGAGCGCTCGACCAGGACGTTCTGGATGCAGCAGCTACACCGTCGCAGCAGACGGGCCGAAAGGAGACGGCCTACCCAGCCAACCGAGCAACTCAGAAGTGGACACACGGCCTAGTGGCCAGGCCGGCTCACAAGTAGTGTGTGAGTCATGGAAAGAGGCAACAGCAACGGCTGGACGCTGCCCATGTGCTGGTGATGCGTATGCATCAGGAGCCCAGCCGGCTGCATGCTTGTACGCATGGGAGGATGCCCTGTTGGCACCTGCATCACCTCCGAAAGCACTGGAGGAAAGGACAACGTCACCTACATCGATAAATCTACAGCCGGTGTTACACCCATATCCGAGGAATACTCTTCGGACGATTGACCCGGTAAAGGTGAAGGAGTGGGCGACGGTGTCTAGCAAGCGCCGAGGAACTGGCGAAATTTGAGGACGCAAATACAGATGAGTGTTGGCGTCAATGCTATGAAAGAAGAGTTGGGGTCGATCCACGACAATAATTCATGGAGCTTGTGGATCTTCCCAACAATGAAAAGGCTATGGAGCTCAACTGGGAATTCAAGGTCAAGAAAGATGTTGAAGGGTGCATGAAGCACAAAGCGAGGTTTGTAGCCAAAGAGTATGTGCAAGAGAAAGGTGTGGACTTCGAAGAAGTGTTCGTTCCCATTGCAAAGATGGAGTCGGTGAGATTACTCATTGCTCTAGCGGCTCAGGAATCATGGAAGATACATCACATGGATGTAAACTCCGCGTTTTTGAACGGCGAGATAGAAGGAGATGTGTATGTGAATCAACCACCGGGTTTCATCAAAGAGGGAGAAGAGCACAAGGTACTGAAGTTTCGAAAAATCTTGTATGGGCTATGGCAAGGACCTCAGGAGTGGAATGTCAAACTTGATCAGACATTGATTTCTCTTGAATTTGAGGAAGCCCCACTAGAGCATACGATGTACAAGAGAGGTGAAGGAAGGGATCGTCTACTAGTTGGCATCTACGTCGACGACCTATTGATAACGGGAGCAAATGAAGAGTTGATTGCAAAGTTCAAGCTACAGATGAAAGAGCTTTTCAAGATGGATGATCTCGGTCTTTTGAGCTACTACCCCGGGAGCGTGGCATGAAATATTGCAATCCAATTGACGCTCCAACGAAATCTCGTCTTGAGCTGAACAAGAAGAGTAAAGCACCTGCAGTTAATGCAATAGAGTATATTGCAGCTGCTACTGCGGCGTGTGAAGGTGTGTGGCTAGGGCGGCTACACGGTGATCTCATGGATCGAGATCCGGAACAATTGGTGCTTAATGTTGATAGCAAGTCTGAAACTTTTCTACGCGAAGATCCAGTGCGGCATGATAGAAGCAAGCACACTGATATGGTGTATCACTACATAAAAGACTGCGTGGAAGAAGCTAAGATGAAGGTCAACTACGTTTGCACCGATGATCAAATGGCAGACATCCTAACCAAGGTTTTGGATCGAGAGAAGCTCTTGAAGATGCGAAGAAGGATCGGCGTCGGAGCCGTGACGTAACAACGTAGTGTTTAGGGGGTGATTGTTGGAAGTAAACCTGACATACCCTCCCAGCTGGCGGTGTTTGGGTCATGTACGAACATGTATCCAATTAGTATTTGAGTCAGAGTTAGTCTAGGAGTAGTATTACTCTAGATAGCTTAGCTTTCGTACTATATATATGTACGTACCCCTGGACTTGTAACACCACCGTGAGATCAATAAAGCAATACACCAGGCTCGAGACGGGCCTGTGGCAATCATCCAAATACTTGTGTGCGTGCGTTTGTTTCCGGCCGGCTGGCCGCCGTGCACGTACATGTGATTTTGGTGTTGCCTACGGAAAGATTGATTAGGAGCAGACTAGCTAGTACAAGCTAGCTTTGCACTACGGTGTGTATCGACGTAAAGCACTTCGTTGAGATTGTCGGCAAAGTTTGTTCGTCATCGTCCATAGTCGGTCGTATCACCGTCGCCAGAAAGTACTCGGCGTCGGGTCTGGGCCAACACTAGCATAATGCACTCAGCAAACCGGCGGTCACTCGGTAAAAAACCATCTTCCGGTAGTAACTACTTGTAACAAGTGTACAATTGAACATATATTATTCCCCAACAGACCTACTGAGTACTTGTCCAAATTGGTTGTCATTCTTCAGTGAGCAGTGATATACGGACGATACGTTGTCAGCTGATTCTTGAACGGTGGATAAAGTTATCCATTAGATTGCATCATTTGCAAATCAGCACCGTACAAGGTGGGCATCGTTCAGATTTTGTCCATGCACTGCCGTGTGCAGAGCAATTTCGTTCTTCAGTGAAGCTTGCTTGCTAGTGCCAAGGACGTCGACCCTATGGACTTCATAATTTCCACGAGTCGCGGCACTGACCCCCTGCTTCCTCCAATCAACTAGTCTAGACCTTTGCCGCATTACGCTAGGTACTATGTCCTTCAAAGCTGTCGTGGTGGCACTGTCTTTTTATGTTTTTGTTTCTGAACTAACTTTGTACCGAGTATGATGGTGATGTTTGTCTTTGTTTACAAAGTTGAGCACACCTGCTACGTGCCAAAGCTTCCAGGTCACGGACATATGCATAGCTGGTCCACAAACATGCATGCAGCCCGAGTGACGCGTAGGCCCTGCAACCTCCAACCTGTCGTGCCCCCGTGATTTGCTGCAGTACATCCGCCGGTGTGTGCCATGGCACCTCACCCCGCAACCAAAGACTGATCGACATAAGCAAATGTGAGAGTATCAGATGATATGGAGCCTTAGGCTATCCGGTGATACGAGCTCCGGCGAGCCTTTGGATCTAAAATCCAAGGGTCACCAACCGAGGTCCTAGACTTGCGTGTAAATGTCAAACTCCTTGAGGTTTCGGCGAATTTGCAGGAGATCAACGCGCCAGGCGCCAGCCTTGGATCTAAGATACAACGGCTCGCGGGAGCTGTTATCATGCTCTACATCACCTGATATTTTCCCAGCAAATGTAGCGCTCCAGCAAGTCTACATGGTACTAATCTGCACACATGACAACATTCGACAGCTCTCGGTTTTGTTCCATGCGCCCGCGCACTGTTTTTGTTTGTTGCCAACGTCCCGGTCACAAGCCCCCCTTGACTCTCGCAAATAGGCGTGCCCACGATCTCAAACGGCTTGGCTCGCGGGAGCTGTTATCATGCTCTACATCACCTGATATTTTCCCAGCAAATGTAGCGCTCCAGCAAGTCTACATGGTACTAATCTGCACACATGACAACATTCGACAGCTCTCGGTTTTGTTCCATGCGCCCGCCCACTGTTTTTGTTTGTTGCCAACGTCCCGGTCACAACCGGATCAAGGTTAAGCCCCCCTTGACTCTCGCAAATAGGCGTGCCCACGATCTCAAACGGCTCGCTCCTGTCGCTCGATCGGGGATTGGTAGCCGGGTCTCGATCACCGCCGTCCCGTGGCCGCGAAACAGTACCAGAATTCAGGCGATCGAAAACGACACTGACGATAATTGAAACTGCCAACGTACGTAGATGGGCCTGGCTAATTAAAAACGGGGAGATTCCATTCAATTCTCAGGTTTTGTCTGCCCTTTTCTGCGTGACCAGTACGTGGCGACACCAAAACTAGCCGTAGAGTACCTACTAGCCAGGTGGTGCCGCGGAATTATTGTCGCTTGGGTTTGTTGCTTCCGTGACCCCCTGCAAGGCTGCAACCTGCAAGTTGGGCCTGTGGACGTGGCTGTATTAAGCAAGCGCGAGGGAAGCAATCATATTCTAAAGCTAGTAGCATAACACCAACTAAGGGATGGATCCGCTTGATGAGGAGTCCTTCTTGGAGGAGCTCATGCCGCTTCACCGGGAGGAGGCGCCGGCGCCGCCGTACCCGGGCAGCAACAGCATGATGACGATCAGCGACCTCCTCTTCTACGGCGGCGGCAAGGGCTGCACTGCCGAGGAGAGGAGTGGCCCATTTCAGCAGCCCATGCTGCCCTCGCCGCCGGCCGTGCGTCCGCACCCGCACCAGGAGTTCAACTTCAACTACCTGAGCGAAATGTGCAACCCCTGGAGGAGCTGCATCCCTGACCCTCCCGCGGTCGTCCAGGCTGCTGCCGGCAAGGCGCCGCTCACTCTTCCCCTCCATGACGCTATTGCGAGCTCGTCAACGTTCGTGTTCGGGGGAGGGGCCGGGGAGAGCTCGGGGATGAGAAGCATGCCGGCCTCCGGCACCCACCCGGAGAGCAAGCTCAATGCCGGAAGCGGAACTCCGTCAAAGAACCTCATGGCGGAAAGGCGGCGCCGGAAGCGGCTCAACGACCGCCTCTCCATGCTCCGGTCCGCCGTGCCCAAGATTAGCAAGGTGTGCTGTCGCATCGCCCTTAATTTCTGTATATCGAATTATCTATGAGTTGTGGACCTTAATTAACATGTGTAGATCTAATTAACCGATCAATCGAACTGCACATGGATAGGACTGCGACCCTCGGGGACACCATAGACTACGTCAAGGAACTGACCGAGCGGATTAAAACCGTGGAGGAGGAGATGGGCACCACGCCCGAGGAGCTGAACCTGCTCAAAAATTTCTCCAGCGGTGGCAACGAGGGGACGCCGACGAGGAGTTCCACCAAGTTATGTGCTAACGTCGAGAACCAAGGCGGGGGCGACACGAAGATTGAGATCTGCTGCTCGACAAACCCCGGAGCGCTGATTGCGACGGTGACCGCGCTGGACGTGCTGGGGCTGGAGATCGAGCAGTGTGTCGTGAGTTGCTTCAGTGACTTCGCCATGCAGGCCTCGTGCTCACAAGTAAACTCCTTCTGAAATACTAGCTCTAAGTTTTCCTTCATTGCATGCCAATGAAATTCGATCGCCAATGTCCATTCACGGCGTGCCCGGTGTGTAGGCGGAAGGGAAGAGGCAGGTGATAAGCACAGACGAGATCAAGCAGGCATTGTTGAGGAGCGCAGGCTACGGGGCAAGGTGTCTCTAAGCTATAGCTAGCTAGAGATACAAGCGGTTTGTAATCTCGATGAATACGTGCTAGATTTGCTCTTTTTTATGAATTAGTGTAGGAGTTTTTTGGGGAATATCTTCGATGAGTATTTGTTGTCACCGGATTGTCTTCTTTGTGTGCGTGAGATGCATGAATGATTGAATGGAGTGGATACCCATTGTTGGAGTGTTAATTTGGTTGCACACTCTTACGGCTTCTTAGTCCTATTTACGTACAGGCCGGGTGTTACTCACAATGCTTTGTATCACTTGATGCTACATTCTAAGATAACAAAGTCGCCCTTTATGAAAGAAAAAAACTCTTACAGCTTCTTGTTTCTTCTGTTAGTTTAGCTGTTTCTGGACATGAATGGCTGGTCATGTTTTCTCAGACGCTTCATAAACTTGATAGGAATCTCAAGTCTGGTAGTTAGGAGGACCTATTTCCTATAGTTTCTGTTAGGAAATTAGTGCCTGAAATTTCTGACCATAACCCTCTATGACTTTCGTCCGGGGATGAAGAGAGAGAGGCACCTAAAACCCGTGAATTCTGTTTTGACCTGTCTTGTGTTAAAAACGATGAATTCCTAGGTCTGGTCGATAAGATCTGGAATAGGACTGTGCAGGCCTCAGATCCTATTGACGTTCTTGACATCAAGCTCAATAAAATTAAGATATATTTTAAAGAGGTAATTACAGCAATGGTGCCTAAACTTGGTTCTTTGATGCAAATACGGTTCGAATCACGTTTGCATACGTCCGCGCTGCTGACTAGGATGCAAGCATGGTCGTGGGACCCAATGTCAGCGAGTGCCATCGCGCACAGAAGCGTGTGGCCGCGCGGCTGGGTGAAATATTACGGAAACCCCCTTCGTTCTGTTTATTTTTCGCACATAAGCCGTGACCCTCGATCCCCTTTCCACCGCGGCGGCGCGCTCAAGTAGGCAAATAAAAAGGACAGCGGCGAGGGCCTCCTCCGTGACCGTGTTCTTCACCAGGCACACCGGTTGCGCAGCCGGCACGCCCTACGCCCTGCCGCGGTGCTCGAGGCATGCCGCGTTGAAGCCGTCCGTGCCTAGCGCCAGCGCGTCCAGGAGCATGTCCGCCGGCTGCCACAGCTCGTCCGCCGGCTTGTGCAGCGGCAGCACGTGGGCCTTTGCCCACGGCTCCAGTTGCTGCAGTACCTCCAGCCTCTACGGCGCAAGGTACCTCCTCCGTTCCTCCTCATCCTCCCGCCGCTCGGCCATTGGTCCTCCTCTGCTACTCAAAGCGCTCCTACACCTGTCTCAAGGGTGACTTGTGTGGGCACAGAGATGCGCCTGCTCGACGTGTATGCAATGAAGGTGTGACACAGGGCCATTGTTTTTGGTGTGACAGTATGAGGTAACATTGGGTCTGAATTCAGGAGGTCCTCTTAATTCTGTGGTTTGTGATAATTTGAGTAGATCACATCAGTTATTACTGGAGCCTCTTATTAGTGTGTGAATTGTTTATTAACAGGAGAGGACTTGGTTATGCCAATGGATCGACAAACCATGGCAAGGAAGGGAGAGAATTGTGATTGCTAATCTTGCTAGCAAGAAAGAGGTTCTGGAGAAGAAGCTGAAGGAGAAAGATGGTGACATAGAAGCTGTGAAGGAGAAGCGGATAATGGAGAAGAGAATGATTGCAATGGAGATCAGTTGCTATCCAGAGATAGGATGATAATGTTTTGCTATATTAATGTATTTTGGTTTAGTCGCAATCATGTTTGCAATGGCTGGCAGGTCCTGATGCATTTTGTTTTAATGTATTTTGGTTTAGTTGAGACAAAATTAGTATTTTGATGAACTCAATGAGATTTACTACTGAAATGCTTGGTCTGTGTATTGAAAGAAAATGGCAATTCGAGATGTTTTGTTTCCTGTACTGCAGTTTTATATTAATGTCAATTTCATGTACAACAATCTCCTGTACCGAATCAATCTCCTGTATCAAATTGAAATTATTGTTTCATGTACCTGTACATCAAACATGATTTGAATCGAATGATTCATGTACTACAGTAGTATATCATAACTAAATTTTGACAGCACCAATTGATATTCAGTGCCAAATTTTGACAACAATTGTGTGAACATCATAGCTAAAATTTGACAGCAACACGATGATATTCGGTGCAAAAATTTTAAATTTTGATAGCAAGAAAGTGATATTCAGTGCCAAATTTTGACAACATTTTTGTGGTCATCACAACTACAGTTTGACAGCAAGACAGTGATATTCAGTACCAAATTATTGACGGCAACACTATAAATAGGTCTAGTACATAACATGACAGCCAAATACTTAAGTTCAAGGTACATCACATCCAAATGTTCATTACATTAATAATAACAAGTATGGTAATCAAAATAGTCCTCTAAGCAAAAGATCAAGTTCATTGATGAACTTAGGTGCATTTTCATCAAGTTCAGACATGAATGGTTCATTGACAGCATCCTCAGCTAGCTCCGCTTCATAGTCACATGATGTATCCTTCTCTCTGTGATCATCCACTTCTTTATCTATGTTTGTCTCGAACAAATCATCGTCCCCATCTCTATATCAAAGTCACTATCATAGAAATCCTCACCAGTCTCTGAATCTGCTGTTGCTGCGTCTACTCCACCTTCCTCCTCTATTTCTTCATCACCACAACCTGATGATGATCCTTCCCCAAATAACCTCCTTCCCCTCCTATCATTTGGCACACTTCTTTCCTCGTCTTGGATATTTTTATCATTTAGCATAATGTCATCTCTCATAACTCTGTTAACTGTCTCTCCATGGTCTACAATCAGCAACAAATTCTTGTGCTCTATAGTTGCTGCTATCATTGCAAGGATGTCGGCAGCACACTTTATCTCTCTTAGTCCATCACCCAATGTCTTTCCCGGCTGACACCAAAAAACATCAAGCTTTACACTCTTTCTGTCATACCCTAGCTGCTGCAGAAAATCATCAATCCTTAAAATGGACCAAGTATCACTGTCACAGTTGTCAAACCAGTCAACTTCATAATCCTTGTATGTGTTGTTGCTATCAGTTCCACAAAAGAAGCCTCTGCGGTGAATCTGAACTCAGAAAAGACCATCAAAAGCATCTGCAATGCAAAGAAGAAGTAACTAGTTCACTCTTACCTCAGCTTACAACACACAATTAGTAAACAAATTTCTGAATGATGTTAACTTTAGTTAATAATTCATTTAGCATCAGTAAATATGGATAAATAAGTGGTAAGAACACTATCTTAACAGCATAGAATTCACTTCATAAAACACTTGCAGTAAACAACCCAAAATTGATAAAACAAACAAATTATTGACAGAGAGTCTCCCGCTGTGTTGGTATGATAGACTCACACACGCACACAGGTTGCTCGGTGGAATTTCTGGAAAAACAAGGAAGATCTAGCAGAGTAAGAAACAGAGCACACATACACACGAGCAACCTTTGGTACGAATGCCTTCCACTTTTTTCTGCCTACCAACTAATGGTTAGGGTCTGGGCAGGAAGAGATTCAGCTCATCTATCAGGATGATTTTATGCCCCATGTCAATGAATGAAAGTCCGTTCTTTCGCAGATAATGAAAAAGAAAAAAGTGCCACAGGATGGATGGCTGTCATGGGGAGGAAGAGGTTCCTAGTGGTTCAGACGAGTTCTTGTCTTTACAGAGCAGAGTAGGGACATCTGAAGGCTGAGTGGCTCTGCAGCTATGAAATACGGGTGTGATAAATTAAGGTAAGGCTCAATTGCATAATGCACACCAAAGATCTCTGTAAGCATATGCCAGGAGTTAATCTTCCATCATATAAAGAATGTGTACCAAAGATTTGAAGGCAACATCATATAAGCGTCTGTATGTCTGCTCTGTTTCTTACAAAATTGTCCAGGCAACAATGCCCTTTGCTTGCTGGCTGCTTACAGAAACTCACCCAACAAGTACTGACTAGCTTACACTATGCACGTACATACATGGTCACTGATCAAAATTGAGTGTGTACCTACTAGTCAAAATTCAGTTAAGCAAGTGTCAAAAATTCAGTTAAGCGTCCAACATTCAGTTAAGCATCTGTCAAAAAGTTCAGGAATGCTACTGCCATCAAGTTCAGTAATGCTACTGTTAAATTTTCAGTATACCTACTTCATATTTCTAATAAGATCAAATCGACCATCATCTATGTCATCAAATCTGCATTTTTTTGTCCATCACAAATACCAAAAAAGAGGTGCCTTTCTAACCCACACATTACCTAAGAACAAACATCAGTTTCAAATCCTAAAGTGTCATTGCGCATTAGGGGAATAACCTAAACACAACTAAGAATCATCACAGCAGCACCATGACATACAGATCCTAGTTCCTGTCGCGCCATACATACATTTAAAACCCTATAGAAACCAGGAGACAGAGGGGCAGAGGAGACGACACAATTCTCACCATATGGAGGAGCTGCATCTCCGAGAGCTCGCCGACGAGGCGCCGCCATTCGCGCCCGCGACGATCAATGGTGCCGTCACGATCCACCCAGGCGGCGGCACCGAACGATCGAACTAGGAGAGAGACGACGAGAAGAGCCCGAGGCAGATCATGACACAGGCGGGATGTTAGGATATGGGCGGGCTGCTGTGTCCCACCGGCTCAGGGGCTTATGTGCGAAAAATAAACAGATCAAAGGGGTTTTTGTGATATTTCACCCAGCCGCGTGGCCACATGCCTCTGTGCGCGATGGCACTAGCTGACATTGGGTCCCGCAGCCACGCTGGCATCTAGTCAGCAGCGCAGACGTATGAAAACGTGATTCGGACTGTATTTGCATCAGAAAGCCAAGTTTTTGCACCAAATCGGTGTATTCTTCAAGTTCGTGCACTAAACTAAACATTGGTAGCAAGTTTAGACACCATTGGTCTAATTACTTCTATTTTAAAGGTTGGGGTTCAGATAAATTTGGTCATGCTAAGAAGCTAAAGGAAAATCTTAGGGGGTGTTTGTTTCCAGAGACTTTTTTGTGTAGGGACTAGAAAAAGTCCCTCTTAGAGACTTTTTTACCAAACGGGAGGGACTTTTTAGGGACTAAACTAGGCATTTGGGACTAAATGAAGAACACTCTCAAGGAGAGTCTTTTTGGAACTTTTTCAACAATGCCCCTCCATGCACCCATTGGCCCTCCACCCCATGGTGTTGTTTGATTTTTTTTCTATATACTAGGGGCAACATGGTCATTTAATAACCTCTAGGAAGGGACTAGGGACTTCTTAGTCTCTGGAAACAAACAGGGAGGGACTTTTTAGAAACTAGGGACTTTTTAGTTGGGACTAGAAAAAGTCCTAGGACTAGAGAACCAAACACCACCTTAGATTCGTGTTGTCATTGTTAGAAGAGCTTGAGGAGGATGGCCTTCTTCTTCCAGAATTGTATAGTAGGAAAGTGGACGTTAATTTTGAGTTGCATGAGATGGTGGTCAATGAGAAGATCTATTGGCTTCAGCATTCCCATGAGTGCTGGTTGCTCAAAGGGGATTGTAATACTTATTATTTTCATAAGATTGCGAATGGTCACAAGAGGAATTATACTACCCATGCTATCAAGTGTGGGGACATTGAAATTACGAAAAAGGGTTTCCCTCGCTTTATATTATAAAGCACAACCACAACATCAAGCATCCAATACAAAACGCACGCCACACTGACCCAAGGCAAGATACACGAATGCCGGGCACCGACACACAACCTCAACGACACAAAGCATCTAAAAGATGAGAAAAAAGGATCCGCTAGGAGCCGACGGAGACCACCACCAAGGAGAGATCATCCGAGAGAATGTGCGACGGACACGCCGGACCGAGGACTCCAAGACGGTGCCTCCAGGAAGGGCACGAGCAAGAACATCGCCACCATCTGATCCAAAGATCAAGTTTTCACCCGGAGTAAGATGAAGGGAGAAGAAGCACCACGACGAAGCCTGCAAGGAGAAACATGACGCCCACGGATGCCGTCACCATCGACCAGAGCGGTACTGGGTATGTGATGTACCCCGGTGCTTCAGCTCCCCCGCCGCCACCCCGGTCCGCCAACACCCATAGCCATGCCGCCCGAGCGGCCATAGTAGCCTGCCCGCATTCAAGCCGCGCACACGACCAATGCGACTCCCACCACCAGGGCCGCCGCCCCGCCATGAGACCACACCGAAGCCACCAATGTCCACGACTTTGTCCAGATTCACGACCCCAACCACCTCCAGAACCGCCGCTGGCAAAGCTCCCTCGAGAAGGTCCGCGACAACATCGACCAGGGGAAGGGGAAGGCGGAGAAGTTGCCCATTGCCACGACCGACACCTGTGTCAGCTCCAACTTCCCCTCGGAACTGTGTTCCGCCCCTGCTTCGAAGGCCCAGAACATCAGGAGGCATCGTCCATCTCTAGAAGCCGGAGAGGGAGGGTTACTGAGCTGTCGCCGCCGCTGCCTGAAGAAGCCACCAGGGGATCCACCCGAGCCGAGTGCCGCCACCCAGCCGCGATGGCCCGACTGGGTGGGAGCAGCCCACCACCTTTGCAGCCCCCCCCCCCACCAGAGCACCATGGAGAGAGGGTCGCCCACGACTCGCGCACCGGACGCGGCGCCAAAGCGCGCTGCCGGAAGCACCGCCGCCAATGCCACCACTGGCCCACATCACCAATATGGCGCCCGCCGCCCGTCGAACGCCACCATCGCCGGCCTGCTCCAGGGCGCCGCCGCGCCGCCATGCCCGGCATCGAGCGCCGTGCCCAGCCGGGAGATCTAGCCTGCGCCATACCCCACGAGCGGGGGACGAAGGAGCCCCGTCGCCGCAGACGATGCCTGGGCTTCGCCTGGCCGCGCCCCTTGGCGGCGACGAGGGTGGAGGAGGGAGGAAGAGGGGGGTGCAGCGGCGGTGATAGGGAAACCTCGCCGACGCCTCGCGGGTGGCATCAGGGGAGGGAGGGAGGTCCAGGTCCCGCTCTAGAACTTTTTACGACCCTATCTTTGGGACGTTGAAATTCTGGGCACTGGCAATTTAATACACATGCCAGTAACTTATATAAATAATTGTTTGGTCCAGCCATCGGAAATCAATTTCATATTGACCCTGATACTTGGAGGACCGATGACAAGCTTAACCTTGACGACAAATGCTGATTAACTCACGAGTTTACTAAAAACGAAAGGACGTTTTGTTTGCCATGGATGTTAATAAGGTTCCTGGGCCCCTCAATATCCTTGTAGAATGTTATCAATGTTGTAAGGATACTGTCAAGCATGAAATCATGCAGTTGTTTGGTACTTTTCATAAATGTACTTTGGATGTCCAACATCCGAGTTACAGGGTTATTAAGCTCCTACCCATTGTCTCTGGTCTTGACCATATGCAACAATTTTGGCCTATTTGCCTCCTTGGGGGTCCCTACAACCTCAACACCAAAGTAATGGACCGAAGAGTAGAGAAATATGCTGAGAAACTCATTAGCCCCACCCAAAATGCCTTTGTTAAAGGCAGAAATATTATGGACAGGGTGTTGTCTCTTCATGAGTTACTTAATTATACTCATGTCAAGAAGAGAGTTCGGGTAGTGATTAAACTTGATTTTGAGAAAGTTGTATGACAAGGACAATTGGGACGTCCTATTGGAATGCCATAAGTTGAGAGGGTTCAATACTACCTTGTGTGGTTGGGTTAAACAAGTCTTGTACAACTACATGGTTAGTATCAAGCTTAACAACTGTGAGGGCCTTTATTTTCAAAGTTCCAAAGGGCTGCACCCGGGGGACCATCTATCACCTTTTCTGTATATTCTTACAGCTTTCATGGCTCGCCACCATGCATTGGCACCTCTCGACCCTCGCGGCTGTCGTAACGAACCCCATCTCCTCCAACACTGTTGCCGACTTCGCAAGCTCTTCTCCAAATCTGTCAAAAGGTATTTTTCACATCCATAATATACCACTACTGTACAGAATTGTAACGTGTTCGTGAAATGCCATACAGAGGAGTTAGATCTTAGATGTTCTTAGATGTACCTGTTACAAACATGTGGTTTGGTGTCATTCGATGTACAAATCAGATGGTTGTGTTTGATTTGCAGGACTTAATATGAGTGCCAATGTTTTGACGAAACAATGAGTCATTTCCATTTCGCAAATTCCTGATACTCAATACGCCATACTTTTAGCAAAGCTCATGCCGAAATTTTCGGTGGAGGTATTGTATTTTATGTTTTTTCATAATTGTTGTTTACAAGCGTTATTTGTGGAGTTCGATTGCACAGCCACAAATTTGGTGTTGATTTGCAGTACTTAATATGAGTGTCACTATTTTGACCAAATATCGATTCGTTTCCATTTTCGAAATTTACCAAAAAATCTGCTAGGTAACCACCGTTTGGGCCCTGGTGGTTACAAAGCTACTATACCGAAGTGGGAGAAGGAGGCCGCGGACTTTATAGCCGCAGGTAAACCGCCTCCGTTCTTGGAAAATTGCGATCCTGCTCATGACTTCTGTTTTCTATGGGCCCGTGCAGTGCAAGACACAGACAGGAAGGAGTTGGTCCTCCCGACGCAGAAACTTTGCTCGACAGAGGAGAACTTGGTAACATCAATCACCACTAATAATTTAGTCCCCACAACTTATTTTTACGTACTTTAATAATCGTCTACCAAAACACATGTATTTTTTGTGGAGAAAAATAAAGTAGGAATTTGGACCTCGCCCTCATGAATCTCCCTACAGCAATAGGTATGATGACCCTCTTACCCGGACAATGAACGAGGGTTTTGGGCCTAACAAGAAGACCAAGACTAGGCATGTATTGGGCATGGGTAAGATGTGGTAGGATGACGCCTACCCTAAAACCAAAGAACTAAAAAATTACAGAAGGAAGTACATAATCAAAACTAAGTTAGATGCGGTAATAGACGCAACACTCAAGAAGAGGTTAGCAGAAATGTTTCCGCACAACATGCCAAGTCCTACCCTGCAGCATACACCTAGGATCACCTAACAGCCACGAGCATCCCACTTTATTCCATGTTGACCGCAAGCCAACGTCGGTGGGGTAAAGACAAGGTTGCCAAGGGGCAAATTACCCCATTTACCAATGGTAGCAGAATGATGCACAGGGTCATCCCGGCACTTGACATGACGAGGGTGCAGATGTAGGAGGTAGTGACGGGCCTTGAATATTGGTCGTTGCCACATCCCCCTGAAGAGGGCATCACAATGTTAGGGAAAGTGACCCAGAGCCACCTGCTTAACTGGCCGATAAATGATATAGAGGAGGTTCCCCACAGATATGCCAACATCAGAGACGTAGTGCCAGATATTCCGCATTCAGGGGAGAAGAATGCACGTGACAGTTGCGGATCATCGGCACACAAACCACCTATGCATGTTGTCATCCACAAAGGGCGGAAAAAGAATATGTATAAGCCTGGGGAACTGCTTCTACCGGATTCTCTCGATTGATCTTCAAGTTCTACACACCCATGTTGTAGATAAATGAAAAGAAGGCCAACATGGATACACGGTCAAGGTCATAGAAGGTTATAGTTTTGTCTAGGAGTTTCCGGCAGACATCATTGATCTGGCCTTTAATGAGGTCATCCATGCAAATATCTTCTCCGTCAGTGCAGTCTCCTCAGAGTTAATGCGGCTTTAGGTACTTCATTGAGCTACAAATGCCCTACTCCTGCATAGTAAAGTTACCTGATCCTTTTTACATGCATTGCAACAACCTGGAAGCCGCAGAAGGCCAGGAAGTCATCTCAGACTACTTGTTCCCGTTCTTTATCGTCAATCATCCACATACGGACACCTCTAGTGCCATACTACAACAAGTAAGTCGTCACTCATTTATTTTGAAACATATAAATGGCCTTGTGGTTTGATCTCATCAATGCTAATTTCTTCATTTTTTTGCGCAGCGACCGACATTGGATCGTAATCGCACTATTGCCGATGCAGGGCTTGACTTATTTCATCGATTCAAAAAGACAACCTAAAAACCAACGGACCAGATTGAAGAAGGTTCTAAATGATGCTCTCACCAAGTGTAAAAACTTCAGAGAGACGATAACAGAACATTCAAAATTCAAGTTCTTCACTAGAGCTTGTTGCTATCAAGAACAAAATGTGAAAACCTCTCATAGGTCTGGCTACTATGCCATGGCTATCATGGACCACATTTTGAAGAAAAGCAAATATTTGATAGTGATAGCCAGATCATCAAGTGGTCTGAAGAGATGGAGAGGGACATGGACATAGAAAAACTATTAGCAGAGTATGGGGGCCTCCTAAAGATGTTGGCCAAAATCATCAACAAAGAGGTTGTAAATGAGGATCGGAAATTCCACTGCCAGTTAGAGCGAGATGAAGAACGACTTCATCGAGTCGAAGACATATTACGGTAATCGATTACGAGCGATACACTGCTTCAGAACATCTTGATTCGCTGTTCATTATATGAGTTAAGACACGCATAATTATTTGTTGCCCTACACTTCTTATACTGTATGTTTGCATCATTAATACTCCTAATTATTGTATCACCATTGTAATACAATTGTTTGATCCCAGTGGAATAATTGAGTGCAAAATACTGCTTTAGCACCATTAAAATGATGCCACGACAGCAATTACTCTATATAACGACATCACTACCAGTCTACCAGTGGCGGGCGGCAAAGGTGCTAGCACTTACTAATACGCACAACAGTGGCGAGCAGAGACAAAGCAGTGGCGGGGTACATACAAACAAGAGAAATGTCTAACAGCTCCCGGGTGCCCCTACACCCTTATGAACAGTAAATTCATAAAAAATTGAAAAACTATCAAAAAATCTGAAACTTTCAGGGATCAAAGACTATCAAAGTTTGATGTTCCTGCAAAGTTTCAGCAACAAATAACCTTCGTGGAGCCCTCACCAAAATAAACAAAATCACTGCTCAAAAATGTACATAAACTTTGAACAATGATTTTGTTTTTTTTATTTGAGTGCTCTTCGAATGTTATTTTTAGCTAAAACTTTGCAAGATCGTCAAAAGTTTCATGATGTTCGATGTCCCAAAGTTTCAGATTTTTTTGAATTTTTTGAATTTGTTTTGAATTTACTGTTCATAGAGGGTGTAGGGGCACCCGGGTGCTGAAAATCATGTCTCGGCCAAATAACTCGGTAGTTATTATAGTTGTGCGGGCGATAACGCATACGCGCCACTACAACACTGTGCCATAACAAAGCTGTGGCGGGAGGTCAGTGGCGAGCGCCCTGAGAGCCTGGCCCGTCACTACTAGGCTTTTTGCACCAACCACTGCTGGGCATTCCTGCCGTGGTGATGGTTTAATAAATTTGACATCAATTGACTTTTGATTTTCTACAATTGTTAGGCCTCAGCTGCGGCAGTACTCTGCTCTTTTCTCTTCATAGAAAATGGTTGGAAGGCATTTGGTTTCGATCAAAGCAAATGGAGAGTGGGCGTTGGGCACTTTCCCTCTAAGAAACTTTCTTTGGCACAAACTCAACACCACAATTTACCAGGATGCACTAACAGTAAGGAGCCACTTCATATCTTCCGTACTGCTCACATGCCCTGAGATTACTTGCAAAGTGGGTAGGTGCACCGTCGCCAGAAAAAATAGTAAGTGTGTCATAGGTGTCACCCTAGTATCCAACTGGCACTAGTAGAAAACAGGGCTATGGTCCACGCCGGGTCAGCCCATTAGTCCCGGTTCAGTCTAGAACCGGGACCAATGTGGGCATTGGTCCTGGTTCATGAGCCCAGGGGGCCGGTCGGGCCACGTGGGCCATTGGTCCCGGTTCATCTGGACCTTTTGGTCCCGGTTTGTGGGATGAACCGGGACCAATGGGCCTCGCTCCTGGCCCACCACCATTGGTCCCGGTTGGTGGCTTGAACCGGGACCAAAGGCTCCCCTTTAGTCCCAGCTCATGTCACCAACCGGGACCAATGAGGTGCCTATATATACCCCCTCGCGCAAGAGCAGAGCACAGTGCTCTGTTTTTTCTAGCCGAGGGGGAGAGGGCTTTGTGGTGCTCTAGCTCACCTCCTATGCACATGAGGTGTTCGATGGAATGCCCGAGCCACACTACTTAAGCTTTCTCCTCTCGAAGCTCGACCTCCAAGCTCCATTTTCCTCGAGATTTGTCTAGATTTAGCGGTCCGTCACGCCCCGTCCCCGTCTTCACCGCCGTCGATCACCCGCGCCGATCTCATCACCGACACCACCGTGGTGAGCCTCTTGTTCTTATCTTCTTTCTGAAAGGAAAAATATTCTTACTTGTATGTTTAGATAGATACTTGTATCATTTTCTTACATTTATTATTGCATCTTATATAGTGCGATGGTTTTGGTATCCGCCCCCGTCGGCCCTCGTCCTGTCTATGATTCGGATGTGGTATGTATATTATCTTTATAACTATTGGTTCATTTATTGTTTATGAAAATTATGCCGACCAACGTGACATAGATTTTATTTATCTAGGATGTATGTGAATCGGAAATGCCAACCGACCCTATTGTCGAGAGGTTAAATTTAGTTGAAGAAGAAAACAATTTGTTGAAGGAAAAAATAAAAAAAATTGAGGAGGAGAAGATGATATTGGAGTTGCATGTTGCGGATGTCGTCGATGATCACAAGATCAAGATGGATGCAATGCGCTTGAAGATTAGAAAGATTAGAAAATATGCCATTCATACCGAGGCTTGGTATCATTATGCCGTTGGATCAATTGTTACCTTGGTTGCGATTATGATCGCATTTGTTTTCGCATTGAAATGTTTTACATAGTTTCAATGTATGGTTTAATTAATTAGATGCTCTGGAGAGCTATATGTTGTTAGATGAGAACTATGTATGCACTTTGGTTTTAATGTGATGATGAACTTCTATTAATTTGGACACTTAATTATATATAATGCACGCAGATGAACCGACAATGGATGTACGGTGACAGACACACCCGCGAGTACATTAAGGGCGTGCATGAGTTTCTCGATGCGGCTGAGGCAAACAAGCAGAATGGTTTTATGTGTTGTCCATGCACTGAATGTGGGAATACGAGGTCTTACTCTAACTGGAAAATCCTTCACTCCCACCTGCTTTACAAGGGTTTCATGCCACACTATAATGTTTGGACGAGGCACGGAGAAATAGGGGTTATGATGGAAGACGGCGAAGAAGAAGAGTACGATGACAACTATGTGCCCCCTGAATACGGTGATGCTGCAACGGGGGGAGCTGGTGAAGATCAAGAGGAACCAGACGATGTGCCCAATGATGCTGCAACGGGTGAAGCTGCTGAAGATCAAGAGGAACCAGACGATGTGCCCGATGATGATGATCTCCGCCGGGTCATTGTCGATGCAAGGACGCAATGCATTAGTCAAAAGGAGAAGCTGAAGTTCGATCGCATGTTAGAGGATCACAAAAAAGGGTTATACCCCAATTGCGAAGATGGCAACACAAAGCTCGGTACCGTACTGGAATTGCTGCAGTGGAAGGCAGAGAATGCTGTGGCTGACAAAGGATTTGAGAAGCTACTGAAAATATTGAAGAAGAAGCTTCCAAAGGATAACGAATTGCCCGACAGTACATACGCAGCAAAGAAGGTCGTATGCCCTCTAGGATTGGAGGTGGAGAAGATACATGCATGCCCTAATGACTGCATCCTCTACCGCGGTGCATACAAGGATCTGAACGCATGCCCGGTATGCGGTGCATTGCGGTATAAGATCAGACGAGATGACCCTCGTGATGTTGACGGCGAGCCCCCCAGGAAGAGGGTTCCTGCGAAGGTGATGTGGTATGCTCCTATAATACCACGGTTGAAACGTCTGTTCAAAAACGAAGAGCATGCCAAGTTGATGCGATGGCACAGTGAGAACCGAAAGAAAGATGGGAAGTTGAGAGCACCCGCTGACGGGTCGCAGTGGAGAAAAATCGAGAGAAAGTACTGGGATGAGTTTGCAAAGGACCCAAGGAATGTATGGTTTGCTTTAAGCGCGGATGGCATTAATCCTTTCGGGGAGCAGAGCAGCAATCACAGCACCTGGCCCGTGACTCTATGTATGTATAACCTTCCTCCTTGGATGTGCATGAAGCGGAAGTTCATTATGATGCCAGTTCTTATCCAAGGCCCTAAGCAACCCGGCAACGACATTGATGTGTACCTAAGGCCATTAGTTGAAGAACTTTTACAGCTGTGGAATGAAAACGGTGTACGTACGTGGGATGAGCACAGACAGGAGGAATTTAACCTTAAGGCGTTGCTGTTCGTGACCATCAACGATTGGCCCGCTCTCAGTAACCTTTCAGGACAGACAAACAAAGGATACCACGCATGCACGCACTGTTTAGATGACACTGAAAGTATATACCTAGACAAATGCAGTAAGAATGTGTACCTGGGCCATCGTCGATTTCTTCCGACCAACCATCAATGTCGAAAGAAAGGCAAGCATTTCAAAGGCGAGGCAGATCACCGGAAGAAGCCCGCCATGCGCACCGGTGATCACGTGCTTGCTATGGTCAATGATTTACACTACGTAATCTTTGGAAAGGGTCCCGGTGGACTAGCTGTTCCGAATGACGCTGAGGGACACGCACCCATGTGGAAGAAGAAATCTATATTTTGGGACCTACCCTACTGGAAAGACCTAGAGGTCCGCTCCTCAATCGACGTGATGCACGTGACGAAGAACCTTTGCGTGAACCTGCTAGGCTTCTTGGGCGTGTATGGGAAGACAAAAGATACACCTGAGGCACGGGAGGACCTGCAACGTTTGCACGAAAAAGACGGCATGCCTCCGAAGAAGTATAAAGGTCCTGCCAGCTACGCTCTTACGAAAGAAGAGAAAGAAATCTTCTTTGAATGCCTGCTCAGTATGAAGGTCACGACTGGCTTCTCGTCGAATATAAAGGGAATAATAAATATGCCAGAGAAAAAGTTTCAGAACCTAAAGTCTCATGACTGCCACGTGATTATGACGCAACTGCTTCCGGTTGCATTGAGGGGGCTTCTACCGGAAAACGTCCGATTAGCCATTGTGAAGCTATGTGCATTCCTCAATGCAATCTCTCAGAAGGTGATCGATCCAGAAATCGTACCAAGGCTAAGGAGTGATGTGGCGCAATGTCTTGTCAGTTTCGAGCTGGTGTTCCCACCATCCTTCTTCAATATCATGACGCACGTCCTAGTTCATCTAGTCGACGAGATTGTCATCCTGGGGCCCGTATTTCTACACAATATGTTCCCCTTTGAGAGGTTCATGGGAGTCCTAAAGAAATATGTCCGTAATCGCGCTAGGCCAGAAGGAAGCATCTCCATGGGCCATCAAACAGAGGATGTTATCGGGTTTTGTGTTGACTTCATTCCTGGCCTTAACAAGATAGGTCTCCCTAAATCGCGGTATGAGGGGAGACTGACTGGAAAAGGCACTCTTGGAAGAGACTCAATAATATGCAGGGACGGATATTCTTGGTCTCAAGCACACTACACAGTTCTACAGAACTCTACCTTGGTGACCCCGTATGTCGATGAACACAAGAACAGTCTGCGCTCCAAACACCCGGAGCAGTGCGACGACTGGATTACATGTGAACACATCAGGACTTTCAGCAGTTGGTTGGAAACACGTCTCAGAGGTGACAACACTGTTTGTGATGAGTTGTACTTGTTGTCCAGGGGACCATCTTTGACTGTATTGACTTACAAAGGATACGAGATAAATGGGAATACATTTTACACGATCGCCCAAGATCAAAAGAGCACCAACCAAAACAGCGGTGTCCGCTTTGATGCAGCAACCGAGAGCGGAAAGGATACATATTATGGTTACATAGTGGACATATGGGAACTTGACTACGGACCTGATTTTAAGGTCCCTTTGTTTAAGTGCAAATGGGTCAATCTGTTAGGCGGCGGGGTACAGGTAGACCCACAGTACGGAATGACAACAGTGGATCTGAAAAATCTTGGGTACACTGACGAACCGTTCGTCCTAGCCAATGATGTGGCACAGGTTATCTATGTGAAGGACATGTCTACCAAACCGAGAAAAAGAAAAGATAAGGAAGCGAATACATCATACGATGAGCCAAAGCGCCACATAGTTCTTTCAGGAAAAAGGGACATCCTGGGAGTGGACGGCAAGCCAGACATGTCTGAAGATTATGAAAAGTTTCATGAAATTCCTCCCTTCAATGTCAAGGCTGACTCAAGCATCCTGATAAACAATGAAGATTATCCATGGTTACGGCGCAATAAGCAAATGACACAAGCGAAGAAAAAGTGAAGACTTTCTCCCGCAACTATTATGATGATACCATGCCAACTTTGTAACACACGAACATGCTACCATTGTCCGTTTTGTACATGCACATGCTATGTGGGTGAAATTATGATACCATCCCAACTTTCAACTTTTTCAAAGTTCATTTTAAATGCTTTCCAATTTCAGGGTCATTTAGCTCAAAGAATGAATTAATAGCAAACAGAATGAACTACAAAACTTTTATGAAAATAAAAACAATCAATTAAAATATTATGTTATGATCAACTCAAATAAAACTATAATATTCTTCAATAGCAAAAAGAATATAATTTTTGTGACCTAAAATGAAACTATAAGTATTTAATTGTAAGTATAAATAAAAAATAAATAGCAAAAAAGAAAAAAAATTCTATTTTTATAGTAAAATTATTCATAAACTAGTGATTCACACAAATTTTAAAAAATACAAATTTAAACTATTCAAAATTTTCAAACTAATGCCACTAACAGAAAGTTTATAATTTTTGTGACCTAAAATCAAAAAGAAATCACTAAAAAACTATAAGTATTTAGTTTTAAGTATAAATAAAAAATAAATAGAAAAAAAATCTATTTTTATAGTAAAGTTATTCATAAACTAGTGATTCACACAAATTTTTAAAAATTCAAATTTAAACTATTCAAAATTTAAAACTAATGGCACTAACAGAAAGTTTATAATTTTTGTGACCTAAAAGCAAAAAGAAATCACTAAAAAACTGTAAGCATTTAGTTTTAAGTAGAAATAAAAAAAATAAAAAACCAAAAAAATGTAGAAATAAAAAAGAAAAAACCAAAAAAATGCCACCTACTAGGCCTCCACGGCCTGAATACGACTAGAAACCCTACATGGGCCAGGATTCAGGCCCGCAGAAGGCCCAATAGGCCCACAGGCAGTAGCAAGTTTAGGCCCGAAAGCCTGCATAAGAGAGGAGCTCGAATGGGGAGGCACACCAGCGCTTATAAACAAGTGCCGGCGCCCTTCAGCTAGCGAGGTGGGACTAAACTTTTGGGCGCGGGGCAGCACAAGGCCATTGGTCCCGGTTGGTGGCACCAACCGGGACCAAAGGCTACTGAAAATTGGCCTTTGGTCCCGGTTGGTGGCACCAACCGGGACTAAAGGGGGCATTGGTCCCGGTTTGTGCCACGAACCGGGACCAATGCTCTTGCTATATATACAACACTTGTCAAAAATTTCATTCAGTTCCTCCTGGTCGTCGCCCACGCACGTCGTCGCAGCCCCCGTCGTCGTCCGCGCCCCGCGCCGCCCCGTCGTCGCCCGCGCCGCCCCGACGTCATCGTCGCCCCCGCCGTCGCCCGCGCCCCGCGCTGCCCCGAGCCCACCGTCCTCGTCGTCCCTGCCCCGTCGCCGCCAGGCGCTGCCCCGCGCCGCCCCGATGTCGTCGCCGCCCAGGAAGAAGAAGAAGAAGAAGAAGAAGAAAAGGAAGGAGTGGAAAAGGAAAATAAGAAGAGGAAGACTTCTTTTTTTCTTCGATCTTCTCCTCTATTTTGTTCATGGATATATGCTAAAGAAAACGAGGGGGTGATAGATGATGATGAGGGGTCGAGAGTGGGACGAGAGGTCGAGAGGTGTCGAGGGGAGAAAAAAGTCTTATCAGGGACGAGGGTCGTCGAGGGGTCAAGAGAGGGACGAGGGGTCGAGAGAACTAAATAAGAAGAAGAGGAGAGGAAGAAGAGGAGAAATAAATAAGAAGAAGAAAAAGAAGAAAAAGAAGAGGAGAAGAAGAAAGGAATAGTGGAGAAGAAGAAAAAATAGAATATATTCTATTTTTTCTACTTCTCCACTATTCCTTTCTTCTTCTCCTCTTTTTTTCTTCTTTTTTTCTTCGATCTTCTCCTCTAGCTATTCCTTTCTTCTTCTCCTCTTTCTTCTTCTTCTTCTTCTTCTTCTTCTTCTTAATTTTTATCGGGAACGAGGGTGTCACGGATCGCCGAGGGGTCGAGGGTCGGGAACTAGGGTAGAGTGTCGAGGGTCGTTAAGGGGTCAAGGGTCGAGGGTTTCAGGGTCGAGGGTTCGAGGGTTCTATAGGGTCGAGGGTCGAGGGTTCCAGGGTCGTCTAGGGGTCGAGGGTTCCAGGGTCGTCGAGGGTTCAGGGGTCGAGGGTTCCAGGGTCGTCGAGGGTTCGAGGGGTCGAGGATCGCCGAGGGGTCGAGAGAGGTTTCCTAGTGTCAAAGTATTGAAGAAATCCATGCCTTCATCATTAGCCGGAAGTAACCAGGGCATGTTGGTACGAAGTTCTGCAAAGTTGTTCTGGAATGGAGTCCCGGATAGAATAATCCGCCTTTTGGTACGAATTCAGCAAAGGCCTTCCAAATAGCGATATTCGGAAGGCTCTTGCTGAACTTTGTACCAAAAAGCGAATTATCCTATCTGGGACTCCGTTCCAGAACAACTTTGAAGAGCTTCGTACCATCATGCACATGTTACTTTCGCCTAATGATGAAGACATGGTTTTGTTGAATCCTTTGACACTACGCAACCTCCCGACCCCTCGGCGATCCTCTCGAAAATGAGAGGAAGAAGAGGGTCGTCTAGGGGTCGAGGGTTCCAGGGTCGTCGAGGGTTCGAGGGGTCGAGGATCGCCGAGGGGTCGAGAGAGGTTTCCTAGTGTCAAAGTATTGAAGAAATCCATGCCTTCATCATTAGCCGGAAGTAACCAGGGCATGTTGGTACGAAGTTCTGCAAAGTTGTTCTGGAATGGAGTCCCGGATAGAATAATCCGCCTTTTGGTACGAATTCAGCAAAGGCCTTCCAAATAGCGATATTCGGAAGGCTCTTGCTGAACTTTGTACCAAAAAGCGAATTATCCTATCTGGGACTCCGTTCCAGAACAACTTTGAAGAGCTTCGTACCATCATGCACATGTTACTTTCGCCTAATGATGAAGACATGGTTTTGTTGAATCCTTTGACACTACGCAACCTCCCGACCCCTCGGCGATCCTCTCGAACATGAGAGGAAGAAGAGGATAAAAAAGGAAGAAGAAAAAAAAGGAGAAGAAAGAATAGAGGAGTTCTTCTCCTCTATTCTTCTTCTCCTCTTTTTTTCTTCTTCTTCCTCTTTTTTTTATCGGGAACGAGGGTCGTCGAGGGACATAGATGTAGTGTCGTCGTTGTCGATATATACCCCCTCCCGATAGCTTACTATGATTAGGTAGCTAGTTCTACGTTTGGCACTAATATATCCATCTGTCATGTTTGAATAATAATTGCCATGTTGTAAATATTTGTAGAAACTATGGACACCGCCCTAGACGAAGAAAAGAAGCGTTGTTGAGGGACATAATCGCAGAAGGAAGTGATGCCGTCTCGTTTTTTCTCAACGAAACCGATGGTCTGGAAGGAGAGGGTGAACAAGCTGGCTACGGTGACCTAATGCCGGTGCAAGAAGAAGAACATGAGGACGGCTCCGGTGACCCAATGCCGGTGCAAGAAGGAGACCGTGATGACGACTCCGGTGACCGAACCGAGTCCGGCCAGGTATATATATTAGTTAAGCCTGTGCTGACTAGCTGATTGATGCATTCATTGTTTTGGTATGTACACATATTAATTAAGTCTTTGTTCTTTTTTCTAGCCCTCCGGATCGAGCACAACTTCGGTAAAGAGACGAGGCCCGAAGAAAAAGTTGAGCTCGGATGAAAAGTTTGAGATCATAGCAATTGCGCCCGACGGCCAACCGATTGAACCCCTCCGGACAAAGAGCGCATTTGTTGCTCAGTGCGGGGTTCTGGTTAGGGACAAGATCCCGATAAGCATCCAGAAATGGTTTAAGCCGGCTACAGAAGACCCTGAGGTGTCTTATGTCAATGATATGCAGAAAAATGATCTTTGGACTGAGCTGAAGTCAAATTTCACCCTACCGCCAGAGGATAATCCAGAGAACCCAGTTAAAGAGAAATTAATCAAGTCTTTTGCTCTTAAGAGGATGGCAGAACTATTCAGGAGGTGGAAGAAAGAGCTGAATAAGTTTGTCGAAAATAATGAGACACCAGAATTCAAGGGCAGATATGAGAAGATCAGAGATCACTGGCCCGCATTTGTGGCCCACAAGACATCGGAAAAGAGTAAGAAGATGTCGGCGACAAACAAGCAAAATGCTGCGAAGAAGAAGCTTCACCATCGCACGGGGTCAGGTGGCTACCTCGTAGCCCGGCCTAAGTGGTCCAAGACTGAGAATGATCTGGTTGATAAAGGGATCGAACCAGAGACAATTAACTGGCCAGACCGTTGCCGAACTTGGTTCTTCAGGGCCGGCGGAACCTTGGACCCTGTAACAGGGAAGTGCATTTGGACGAACGATCAAATGGACATACCAGTCAGGAAGCTTAAGCAGTATATCGAAGCAGCGCAGGAAGGGACGTTCTTTCCAGACAGAGAGAACGACGAGCTCACAATGGCCCTCGGGAATCCTGAGCACCCTGGACGGACACGAGGCACGCCAGGCTCCATTCCGTGGAAGGTTGGGTTTCCGGACACAGGCGGTTACAAATCCCATGAGAGGAGGAAAAAAGTGCAGCAGACCCAAATGCAGGCGCTGCAAGCAAGGGTAGACGTGATAGAGGAACGAGAAGCAAATCGCAGCAAACGTACTGCCGAAGCCTCCCCGAAGCTACCCCGCCATCTCAGCGCAGAAGCAGCGTGGCTTCCACTGAGCTGCTTCAGCCGGAGCATGCCTTGACGGCTCCTGCCAGCTATCCCTTGGATGCTATCATGGAGTCTCAAAATTGCCACCTTATGACGCAATGGATGAATTTGAAGGTGAAGGCGGCTGTTGGCTCTGTTTATCCTACTGAACCCGGCGCAACTTTTCACTGTCGGTCGATTCCAGAAGGATATGCTAGGGTGATGGTGGATGAAATAACGGAGGGATTTGAGGACCTCCAGCTTGACCACCCTACCGGTGAAGGGGAGACTCGGCTGGGGTCTGCTCTGAAGACTCCATGCCTATGGCGTAAGGAGCTCATCAACCTTCCGAACTAGACGCCTCCGCCTCCGCCTCCTCCTCCTCCTCTGGCGAGTCAGGGCACTCCGCCTCCTCCACCGCCTCCTCCTCCGGCGAGTGACGATCAGGGCCCTCGGTCGGCTCCTTCTCCTGCACGTGGCGGCACTCTGCCTCCTTCTCCGCCTGCGCTGACGCGCCGAGCAGCCAGCCTCCTCCTTCTCCGCCTCGTCAGCAAGGGCGGAAGAGACCTTCCACCGCTCCAGCTGCTCCGGCGCGTCGTAGTCCTTCTCCTCCGCCTCGTTAGCAAGTAAAGAAGACAACCGCTCCGTCTGCTCGGTCGGCATCTAGCAGTACAACCAGAGGCGGGAGGACATACAGATTCGGTCCTTCTCTGAAGACTCCAGAGAAGTTACCATATGAGAGGACCCCGGAGGAGAACGCCGAGATCGCGCGAACCGAAGTGGATGACTGGTTTCAAGGGTTGAGAGCAAAGAGACATCCACCTTCGGAGGAGAAGGTAGATCCGGTGAAAGTGAAGCGCACTCTGGCTGCCCTGACAAAACCACCGAAGTCTCCGCCGAAAGGAAACTATGAGCGCATTATTGGAAAGGAATTTGCCGAAGCGGAGCGGTCGGGAAGTACTGTCAGTGATCAAAGGCTGAAAGAACGACGAGCTGGGAAACAAATTGCCCAGCTCGGCGAACAAGCGAAGCAATCGTGCCCCCCGCTCAAGGTGCCTAGCCACAACGTCGCTAATGATCCGAGGATGGTGCCCGGTTATAGCAATCTTGCAGATTACCTGCCCGACGAAGTACATTATGAACCCATGGACGTGCAGATACAAAGATACGAGTACGGGAAGCCTCTCGTCAAAGATGAAAGATCTCTATCAACGATGATGCGAAGATTGCATGATTGGTACTTGAAAATCTGCAGAGACTCTGGGGGGAGGAGTACTTTGTATGTGAAAGTTAAAAAGGAGCATGACCTCGTTGGAATTGAACTGTTGCCTGTTCCATTTGAGGAGTTCTATCAGTTTTTCAATCAATTGGCCCTCGATAAAACAACGGTCGCCTGCTACTGTCTGTAAGTAGTACTACTTCTGTCATTAAGTTTCTCTATATAGCTTAGCTCTTTCATTGCATGTATTTATAATCATCCTCACTATATTATGCAGATTGAAGATCGCCGAATTGAAGAAAAGACAAGTCGGTGATATTGGGTTCATTAACACATATCTCATAGATGCAACTCAGGTTAAATTTCATGCCGCAGCTACCGAGGCCAACTTGCTACGATCGTTCGTAATAAATGAAAACAAAGATATAATACTCTTTCCTTACAACTTCAAGTGAGTGTTACTGTCTTGTGCGTATTCGGTTTCCCTTATATATTAGTCAAGGTTATAGTAATGTAATTGATGAGTTATGCATGCGTGTGCAGTTTCCACTATATTCTCCTAGAGATTAAGCTTGAGCAGGGACTAGTAACCGTCTTAGACTCAAGACGAAAAGATCCCCAGGACTATGCAGACATGACTCAAATACTCGAGAAGTAAGTTAAATCGATCATTATCCACCATATCAGCAACTTTGTTCATTTCCTGATATATCAAGTAATTGTTTTCTTTGTCCGGCAGGGTTTGGAGAAAATTCACCAGAAAAGCTCCGGGACTGCCGAAGGAGCTGCAATTTAGACACCCGAAAGTAAGTACTATAGTAGCATTTTAAGCGCATCTACTAGTCATTCAAGCGCTAGTTTCATCAATACCATTTGGCATTCTTGCTTATCAGTTTGATTAACCTCTATTTCTTGTAAAGTGGTTGTGGCAGGAACAAGGGAATGATTTCTGTGGATACTACGTTTGCGAGTCCATCCGCCACACGACCTGTGAGCGGGGCTACACTGACGAACAATATGAAGTACGTAAATAACAACATTCACAATTTTATTTTATTACCATCATTTGTGTTGAGTTTCATTCATTCATATATATATATGTATTGACCCCCTTCTTTAAATTAGATGTTTCGGAAGCGGGATGAACTCCTAGCACCAGCTCGCATGCGAGCAATTCAAGAGGAATTGGCGGCATTCTTTCTTGACCACGTGATCCCTGAAGACGGAGAATTCTATGTGGACCCTGAGTCCGTATGATTATATTTGTAAGAGATAATTATTGTATATATGTAGCCGGTAGTGTCAGATAGATATACGAGAACTTGTTGTTCGACCAATCTCTCGGAGAAGGAGAGGTGGTCGATATCACTTCTCTCTGTATGCATATATGTTCATGACGATCTTCTGTTTCCTTCGTTTGCTTACTAGCTAGCTAGCGTGTCTAGTCCTCTCTATACGTATGTATAGTACGTAGCGTCGACCAAGCACGGACATAAGAGAGGACACTTCTCTCTATTAATTATAGCTAGCTAACACAATATATGAAACACCTAAATTAACCCCCCAAAACCCCCAACCCCCCCCCCCTTCAAAAAAAAACAAAAACCCCAGCCACAGAAATGCTGACGCGTGGATGCCTATTGGTCCCGGTGGGTGCCACCAACCGGGACCAAAGGGTCTCCTGCCTGGGCTCTGCGCACTGCCCACGTGGAGGCCCATCAGTCCCGGTTCTGGATTGAACCGAGACTAAAGGGTCGGGGCATTAGTACCGACACTTTAGTCCCGGTTCAGGAACCGGGACTAAAGGCCCTTACGAACCGGGACTATAGGCCCTTTTTCTACCAGTGTGGCTCAATATATATAACATTTTTCTCCAATTTTTTCCATAAAAACATAGCCTGCTAGTGCATAATACAGCCTTGATTGGAGCGAACTTATGCTGTCACAATAAACCATTCTAGGCATAGAATTGCAATTTCATGCATACAAGAAAAAAATGAAGACATAGATCACAAAATTGACATGAGTTGGCCGTAATGTAGGCTTGGGAGGCATCAGGAATTGCACGCTGCACACTAAAGCCAATTACTGAGCGAGGGGTTAGGAAACTGCTGGTGCGTGGGTTGCGACATGGATAACTGTGCTGACCCTACTATTACGAACCCAAATTAACACACTCCAACCTCATGAGTAGCCAAGTAGGGGTAAATGGAGCGGAAAGTTTCAGCCTTTCCTGCGGACAAGAGTAAATGGTGAGGGAAAATGCAAGTGGAAATTGAAATTTGAAAAAGTGAAATGGAAATGAATTGTTTTATGCGGAAACGGAAGATGTTTTCCGATAGAACAGACGCAGAAACAGAATTTTCCATTTTGAATATGAGCACATGGGTGTTTTGCAGCCCAACGAACACACAATTAGGCCCTACACATGGTGAGCATAATGGCGCAACTTCTATAGTGCTACTGCTACATCGAGCATGGCAGAATACGGATAGAATCCCTATTCGCTAATGGAGCACTTTACCGTCGCTCACATATCCTATTATATAGGAACGATATGTCATAATATTTGTTAATCATCTCATCAATCGAATAACTTTGTTGGTTTCTTTTTTTAGCCTACTGTTCAAGATGTCTTTAGTTCTGGTGAACACTCCGCTTCTGCCTCCGTCGTAATATGAGTTTATGTATTTGTTTCCGAGATAGGATTTTCAGTACCTGGATGCACCTACACCCTCTATGAACAATAAATTCAAAACAAATTCAAAACAATTTATGTATTTGTTTCCGAGCTAGATCATGCCCCGCGAGACAGTGCGGCGCGCTTGGTTGTGGCTCGAATCCGTCGAAGATCAAATCTCCACGGATGTCTGCCATGTAGTTTAGGCTTCCCAACCTGACTTGATGGCCAGGGGCGTAGCTTTCGATCTGCTTCAGGTGGCCAAGTGAATTGGCCCGCAGTGTGAAGCCGCCGGAGATGAAGATCTGTCCGGGGAGAAAAGTCTCACCCTGGACCTCATCGTTGTTGATGATCAAGGGAGCCATCGGGCCTAAAGGCGACGACACAGAGGAACTCTCAATGAAAGCACCAATGTCGGTGTCAAAACCGGCAGATCTCGGGTAGGAGGTCCCGAACTGTGCGTCAAGGCCGGATGGTAACAGGAGACAAGGGACACGATGTTTTTACCCAGGTTCGGGCCCTCTCGATGGAGGTAATACCCTACTCCTGCTTGGTTAATATTGATGATATGGGTAGTACAAGAGTAGATCTACCACGAGATCAAGGAGGCTAAACCCTAGAAGCTAGCCTATGGTATGATTGTTGTATATGGAGTTGATGTCCTACAGACTACAACCCTTCGGTTTATATAGACACCAGATAGGGTTAGGGTTACAGAGTCGGTTACAATCGTAGGAGATATTGAACATCCGCATCGCCAAGCTTGCCTTCCACGCCAAGGAAAGTCCCATTCGGACACGGGACGAAGTCTTCAATCTTGTATCTTCATAGTCCTGGAGTTCGGCTGGAGGTATAGTCCGGCTACCCGAACACCCCCTAATCCAGGACTCCCTCACTCACACTTATCTTAAGTCTTTTAGTAGTATCCATTAACTTGTCTATGAACTATATAGGTAACCAAGTAGTCCTTTACCGCGGACGCGGCTATTCAAATAGTTTTATACCCTGCAGGGGTGTACTTCTTCATACACGCTTTCACCACTTACCGCCATTTACACGACATGTACTCGGCAACCTTCAAGCGGAAGCCCAACGAGGGTGTCGACCACGGCCTACCTAAACACTCAAGCTGCTAGTCCAGGTTTATCGCCTATTCAGGTTCCATCCGCAGGGAGTCCGGCCGAGGTTTCCACATACGGCCCCGGACGATGTGAACAGGGTTCCCGAGACACCAAACGGGTGACTCGGTACACCGTGCCATGGTGTATCTACCGCAACATAGCCCACCCCTAGGGTCAGCACTACGCACGGCTGCCAACACATAACCTACAAACACCAGAAACCCCAGTTCTTATGGACAGAGTACTAGGATGATTAAGAAGCCGAGAGGGTCAATTAAGGATCCCAATGCATGGTAGTAGCTGATTCTTAAAATCACACATACAGATCTCAGTTCTTATGGACGGCCTCAATGAAAAAACCCACCATGTACTCCTACATGGCCTCTCATCGATACCTTTACCAAATCATGTTCAACACATCCCTCACATTACCGACATAATCATTTCACTCTAGCCCATCACCCAGATGAACCAGACCTTACACAACTCTAAGCATAGCAGACATAGCAAGGTAGGAAACACAAACATGGCTCAATCAACTCCTACACATGCTAGTGGGTTTCATCTAGTTACTGTGGCAATGACAGGTCATGCAGAGGATAAGGGTTCAACTACCGTAGCACACAGCAGTTTGAATCGGGTTGTCTTAATGCAGTAAATAAGAGCAGAGGCGAGAACATGGGTTTGTATCGGAATGATCAATGGGTTGCTTGCCTGTTGTAGTGGTAGTAGGGTACTGCCCTTCAGACGGATACTCGGGGTTATCCTCGGAGGCAGAACCTACCACGAAAGACACACCGAACATGATCAACACATGACAATATGCAACAATATGATGCATGCTATGACATGGAAAAATGAAAGTGTCTTGGCCTAATGCAAGCTAAAACAGAAAGGAATGAGCTCATTTGAATCAAAGATTCAAATGTTAGCTCATTTAACATGGCCTTATTAGTGCATTATCTTATTCTTCTTAAACAGCAAGGTTAACTTGTTTTGTCATGCATGAAACCATTACAGATGGATAGATTGAATTTTTCTGATCATTTTTCATATATATTTTGTTGGATTTGGAGCTATGGTTGATTTTCTATGATTTTTAGAAGTTTTGGCTATTTTCTACAATTTCCTATATAAGAATAATTCCAGTAATTGAATTAATGCGTCAGCATGACATAGGTGTGACGTCAGCGGGTCAACTGGGTCGGCCAGGTCAAACCTGACTGGTGGGCCCTGTCTGTCAGTGTCTCAGCTAATTAACAGGATTAGATTAGTACTAATAAACTGTCAGTGGGGCCTGGGCCCACATGTCAGTGACTAAACTAATTAAAATTAGTTAACACTAATCCTAAACTAATTAGCAGGCCGGCCCCACCTGTCATAGGCTTAGGGGGGAGTCAACCTGGGCCCTCGTGTCAGTCCACGGTCAAAGGGGTCAAACTCGCCGGCGTTTAGCTGCCGGCGAGGCCAGACGCGGCGGAGGGCTCGTGTTTTGCACTCCAGCGACCAAAGGACAGCGGAGACCATCTACGTGATGCAGGGAGTGAGCCGCGTCGATGGTGGCAGTAGGTGGAGCTGGGGTGGCCGGAGACGACGGCAGCGAGCACGTCCGCGGCGGCTGGATTTCGGGCGAGGTTGAACTAGTCGCTAGCAGGCACGGCGAGGGGCGTGCGGGGGTGCTATGGGCTCCTGCGAGTGCGTTGAAGACGAAGGCGTGCTCGGTTGCGACCCAATGTGGCTGTGGCCACGACGGTTATGTGCGGTGGCGGCGGCGAGCTTCGGCTCCAATGGCCATGGTGGTTAGAGGACGCGGACGAGCGTGGGGAGAGGGGGAAACAGGACAGTAGCTCACTGCGGTTGCAGGGGAGCGAACAGCGAGCTCGGGGGAGAGCTGGAGCGAGCGGGGCGGCGAGGGGGATCTCCGGCGACCGAGGTTGAAGACGAGCTCTGTGCAGCGTCTCCGGGGCGAGTGAGCGCTCGGGGATGGGTCGAGGTGAAGTAACGGACGACGGCGGAGCTTCTTGGCACGGCGAGGCAACGAGTGGACGGCGGTGGCTGCGGTGGAGCTTGTCGGCGGCGACGGCTGCGCTCGGCAGGGAATGGGGAGAGAGCCAGAGAGGGGGGAGAGGCCACGGGGAGAGTGGGGAGAATGAGAGGGGGACGTGGGGGAGTGCGTGGCACTCATAGGCGCGTCCGGGGTGTCGGCGGAAGCAGGAGGTGGCCGGCATGTGGCCGCGGGCGCCGGCCACGTGCTTCTCGTCCTCCTGGCGAGAGGAGGAGGACGACTGGCAGGAGCCAGTGGACTGGGCTGAGCTGGTGGGCCAAGTGGACTGCGCCAGGTAAGTCTCTATTCTCTCTCTCCTTTTCTGTTTTTCATTTATTCTATTATTTTTGTAACTTCAGGGCTTTATTAAAAATGCCAGGGCATTTCCAAAAATCATAAAATTAATCATGGCCACTGCTTAGAATATATCCAACAGCAAACATTTTAGTTTATGATTATTTGAGCACTTCAAATATTTTATAGCATTTAAGTGCCCAAATGCAAATACTGTAAGAATTAATTCAATGACCTTATGTTGTCCTAGAAAAATGTGCACCATTTTTGTCAAAGGTTTTAACCCAAAACAAAAAGGGTGGGCTTTTTAGAAGGGCATTTCAGGTTCATTGAAAAAGTTTTTAGTAAACCCGAGTTATTCCAGGGGGGGTGTTGGGGGTTCTGTCATCCCCATTTCAAATTTAAGAGAAATTTAAACATGATGCACACTCTAATGCTTGAAGTAGCTAGGGTGTGACAACTCACCCCCACTCAAAAGAATCTCGTCCCAAGATTTAGGATCCTCCGGGAAGAAGGTGGTGTACTCGAGTCGAACACGATCCTCCCTTTCCCAAGTGGCCTCTTTCTCGGAATGTTGTGACCATTGAACCTTGAGAAACTTGATATTATGGCGCCGAGTGGTACGCTCGGCTTTATCAAGGATACGAACGGGATATTCCCGATATGAGAGGTTATCTTGTAGATCAAGCGTTTCGTGGTCCACTCCATGGATAGGATCTGCGAAGCAATGCTTGAGTTGAGAAACGTGGAAGACATCGTGAACTCTGGAAAGATGCGAAGGTAGTTCCAATTGGTAGGCAACTTCTCCTCGTTTGGCAAGAATGCAAAAGGGTCTGATGTAACGAGGAGCCAATTTGCCTTTGATACCGAAACGATGGGTTCCCTTTAACAGAGTAACCCGAAGGTAAGCCTTCTCGCTGACTTCATAAGTCATGAGCTTATGTTTATGATCATATTGGCTCTTTTGACGAGATTGGGCTATTTTCAATTTCTCACGAATAACGCGAACTTGCTCTTCTGCTTTCTGAATCATATCCGGGCCAAAGAGTTGTCTTTCCCCGGTTTCTGACCAGTTAAGAGGCGTTCAACATTTTCGTCCATAGAGAACTTCGAAAGGAGCTTTTCCCAAGCTAGCTTGATAACTATTGTTATAAGCAAACTCCGCGAATGGAAGTCATTTCTCCCAACCCATTCCGAATGAGATGACAGAAGCTCGGAGCATATCTTCCAGAATTTGATTGACTCGCTCTACTTGACCACTTGATTGAGGATGGAAGGTGGTGCTAAAAGAGAGACGAGTTCCCATAGCATTTTGGAAACTTTCCCAAAATCGAGAGGTGAAGAGACTTCCACGGTCTGAGTTAATTTCCAATGGGACACCATGAAGAGACACTATTTGGGAGATGTATAAATCAGCTAGCTGGCTAGCGGTGATACTCTCACGAACAGGTAGGAAATGGGCTACTTTGGAAAGACGGTCGATCACGACGAAAATGGCATTATTCCCTCTCTTGGTCCTGGGAAACCCAGTAATGAAATCCATACTGATTTTATCCCATTTCCACTCAGGAATAGCCAAAGGTTGAAGGATGCCAGCAGGCCATTGATGCTCTGCTTTGACACGACGACAAACGTCGCAGTTAGTAATGTATTGAGCGATTTCTCTCTTCATCCTAGTCCACCAAAACCTCTGGCGTAGGTCTTGATACATTTTTGTACTACCAGGATGAATGGTGAGAGGGGAGTCATGAGCTTCCTTAAGAATCAACTGGCGTAAATGTTGTTTCTTGGGAACCACCAAGCGGTTCTCGAAGAAGACAACACCTCGCTCATCCATGGAAAAACATTTAGCAACTCCGCTAGCGATGTTTTCCTTAATCCGGGATATGCCCTTATCATACCGCTAGGCGGTTATGATCTAATCCAAAAGGTTAGGCTTCGCCACCAGGGTGGATAGAAATCCTCAAGGAACAATGTGAAGATTGAGCTTACGAAATTCCTCGTGGAGAAGTGGTTGACTTTGTTGTAACATCAGGTTGTTACAATAAGATTTACGACTTAGCGCATCAGCCATGACATTGGCTTTGCCCAGGGTGTAAGTTATTCCTAAGTCGTAATCCGAGATCAACTCGACCCAACGTCTTTGCCTGAGATTCAAATCCGGTTGGGTGAAGATATATTTCAAACTTTGGTGATCGGTGAAGATCTGGCAACGATTACCGAGGAGGTAATGTCGCCAAGTTTTGAGTGCATGGACTACGGCTGCATGCCCTAGATCATGTGTGGGATAGTTTTCCTCATGTGGGTGTAATTGCCGTGAAGCATAGGCAATTACGTGACGATCTTGCATGAGTATGCAACCTAGTCCTTGTCGCGAGGTGTTGCAATGGATAATAAAGTCCTTGGAGAAATCTGGTGGTACCAGTACGGGAGCAGATGTCAGGCGTCTTTTCAATTCCTGAAAGATGAAATCGCACTGTGGGATCCACTCAAACTTTTTATCTTTCTTGAGGAGTTCAGTTAGAGGTTTAGCAACCTTGGAGAAAATCTCGACGAAGCGGCGGTAATAGCTCGCTAAGCGAAGGAAGCTCCGAACTTGCTTGACCGTCTCAGGTGGAGTCCAATCAAGGACAGCTTGAACTCGCTCGGGATTGACAGCAATACTCTTACCAGAGATTACATGGCCTAGATAGGTCACTTCTGGCAACCAAAATTCACACTTGGAGAATTTGGCATAAAGGCGATGCTCTCGAAGTTTCGTCAATCCCAGCTTTAGATGTTCGGCATGTTCCTCTTCATTCTTGGAGTAGATGAGTATGTCATCGAGGTAAACTATGATGAATTTATCCAAATACTCCATGAAGACCGAGTTCATTAACCGTGAGAAGGTGGCTGGGGCATTGGTTAAACCGAAAGACATGACGGTGTACTCGTATTGGCCATAACGAGTAACAAAGGCCGTTTTGGGAATGTCCCCGTTTTTGACTTTGATTTGATGGTAGCCCAACCTCAATTCCATCTTGGAAAAGACTGAGGATCCAGCGAGCTGATCATACAGATCGTTGATCCTGGGAAGCAGATACTTGTTCTTGATCGTGACCAAGTTGACAGGTCGGTAATCTACAACCATCCGATCTGTTCCATCCTTCTTTCTGACGAAGAGGACAGGGAAAGCCCAAGGAGAGGAACTAGGATGGATGAAACCCTTTTTCAAGGACTCATTGAGTTGGTTCTTAAGCTCGGCTAGTTCTAAGGGTGCCATCTTATAGGGTCTTCTAGAAATTGGAACGGTTCCTGGGACAAGGTCTATCACGAACTCGACATCCCTGTCAGGTGGAACACCCGACAGTTCTTCTGGAAAGACATCCGGAAAGTCTCGGACTACCGGAATATCCTCAAGGTCTGGAAGGGGGTTGGCATTTAGGGAGTAAAGCTGGCGCTTGGCCACTCGAGTTAAGACATTGACTGTCTTGCCCGATGGATGAGTAAGTTGAACAGTTCTAGTAGCACAATCAATCTTAGCATAATGAGCCGACATCCAGTCCATACCCAAAATGATGTTTATGTCCGAGGACTTGAGAGCTATTAAGGATGCAAGGAAGACAAGTCTATCAACAAGAATTTCGTTCCCATGGCTTACTCTAGAGGTTTGCCATTTGGAACCCGGAGTTTGAATTACCATGGAAGTGGGCATGTACTCCTACATGGCATCTCATCGATACCTTTACCAAATCCTGTTCAACACATCCCTCACATTACCGACATAATCATTTCACTCTAGCCCATCACCTAGATGAACCAGACCTAACACAACTCTAAGCATAGCAGGCATAGAAAGGTAGGAAACACAAACATGGCTCAATCAACTCCTACACATGCTAGTGGGTTTCATCTATTTACTATGGCAATGACAGGTCATGCAGAGGATAAGGGTTCAACTACCGTAGCACGCAGCAGTTTGAATCGCGTTGTCCTAATGCAGTAAACAAGAGCAGAGGCGAGAACATGGGTTTGTATCGGAATGATCAATGGGTTCCTTGCCTGTTGTAGTGGTAGTAGGGTACTGCCCTTCAGACGGATACTCAGGGTTATCCTCAAAGGCAGAACCTACCCCGAAAGACACACCGAACATGATCAACACATGACAATATGCAACAATATGATGCATGCTATGACATGGCAAAATGAAAGTGTCTTGGCCTAATGCAAGCTAAAACAGAAAGGAATGAGCTCATTTGAATCAAAGATTCAAATGTTAGCTCATTTAACATGGCCTTATTAGTGCATTATCTTATTCTGCTTAAACAACAAGGTTAACTTGTTTTGTCATGCATGAAACCATTACAGATGGATAGATTGAATTTTTCTGATCATTTTTAATATATAATTTGTTGGATTTGGAGCTATGGTTGATTTTCTATGATTTTTAGAAGTTTTGGCTATTTTCTGGAATTTCCCATATAAGAATAATTCCAGTAATTGAATTAATGCATCAGCATGACATAGGTGTGACGTCAACGGGTCAACTGGGTCGGCCAGGTCAAACCTGACTGGTGGGCCCTGTCTGTCAGTGTCTCAGCTAATTAACAGGATTAGATTAGTACTAATAAACTGTCAGTGGGGCCTGGGCCCACATGTCAGTGACTAAACTAATTAAAATTAGTTAACACTAATCCTAAACTAATTAGCTGGCCGACACCACCTGTCATAGGCTCAGGGGGGAGTCAACCTGGGCCCACGTGTCAGTCCACGGTCAAAGTGGTCAAACTCGCCGGCGTTTAGCCGCCGGCGAGGCCAGACGCGGCGGAGGGCTCGGGTTTTGCACTCCGGCGACCAAAAGGACAGTGGAGACCATCTACGTGATGCGGGGACTGAGCCGCATCGAGTGGTGGCAGTAGGTGGAGCTGGGTGGCCGGAGACGACGGCAGCGAGCACGTCCGCGGCGGCCGGAGTTCGGGCGAGGTTGAACTATTCGCTAGAAGGCACGGCAAGGGGCGTGCGGGGGTGCTACGGGCTCCTGCGAGTGCGTTGAAGACGAAGACGTGCTCGGTTGCGACCCAACGTGGCTGTGGCCACGACGGCGACGTGCGGTGCCGGCGGCGAGCTTCGGCTCCGATGGCCATGGTGGTTAGAGGATGCGGACGAGTGTGGGGAGAGGGGGAAACGGGTCAGTAGCTCACTGCGGTTGCAGGGGAGTGAACGGCGAGCTCGAGGGAGAGCTGGAGCGAGCGGGGCGGCGAGGGGGATCTCCGGCGACCGAGGTTGAAGACGAGCTCGGTGCAGCGTCTTCGGGGCGAGCGAGCGCTCGGGGATGGGTCGAGGCGAAGTAGCGGACGACGGTGGAGCTTCATGGCACGGAGAGGCAACGAGTGGACGGCGGTGGCTGCGGTGGAGCTTGTCGGCGGCGACGGCTGCGCTCGGCAGGGAATGGGGAGAGAGCCAGAGAGGGGGGCACTACTAGGGAAAAGGCTAGCAGCAGCGCGGGTTTTAGACCTATCAGTAGCGCGGGGTGGTGCGCTACTGATAAGGCTCTACAGCTAACGAATAGCAGTAGCGTGCCTCCACCCACGCTACGGCTAAATCGACTTAGTAGCAGCGAGTTCCAGGAGGAGCGCTACTGGTAATTAGTAGTAGCGCTTCTCTCTGCCCGCGCTGCTACTATTATTTCGTATTTTATTTCTTTTTTATTTCATGTTGTATTCGTACACCTTTACACAAATTTTCATACAACAGGAATTTACAAATTGTTTTTACATCATAATGAGTTATTACATCACGGGGTGAAAGAACCGTGTGGACTAGTTTCAAGTGGACGGACATCCACTTGAAACTAAGCCGCGGTTCTTTCACCCAATGATATAATAAATATCATCATCATCATCATATCATTAACAACTTATCATCATCATCATCATATCATTGGTAACTAGTCGTAATCACATGTACTCCTGACATCTTCAACTCTAACACATTGTATCACATAATAAACATATTGTACCTCATAGGACCTACTGCATTCTCTTAGGACCTACTATATTCTCTAAGGTAAAATAGCAAAAAACAAGATAGCCCCTCGCTCTCCATTATGGAGAATGCAGATTATCCTGTCTCCAATTCTTGCCTTTCGCTTAATGTTGCTTCCAAGAACCTCCTTACGAATGTCCAAACATTTTTTCCACTCTTTGATTAGCATGTGTTCACCGGTTTCAGAAATTTTATATGCACAGGTGAGATCCATAGGATGACCTGGCTGTAGGTTCAGAACTTCAAGGCGACCATTGTAATACATCAGATGAGGCACACAATCCATTGGGATTTTCTGTTGAAAAACATAGTAATAACTTCGTAGTTAGCAATGATGTACTAGTTTTAGAAGTATGCAAAAGATGCACGGATGTCGTAATAGTAAAATATCTTACCAGGGTATCTCCATAGAAGTTATCGTGGTTCAACACGTGCACTAGTGGCACATATTCACCATAATTTGGAGGAGTTCGACAATAGGTATTGTAATTCTCAAAAAAAGTACAATAAGCAATCGGATGATTTTTCTCCTTATAAGTTAATTCGGAGCCATCAGTGTAGTGGGTTTTGTCTACCATCTTCTGCACATTCTTTGAAGATTCAAAATAAGCTGTCAATGGAAATAAGTTGTCAACTATTTTGAAATAAACAATATAAATTAGTTAATAACTATGTTTGAGAAACTCACATTGCGGTAGAATCGGAAGCGTATCAACAAGGACCCAAATGTCCATATTGTCTTGCTTGATGTCAGGATGACCAAGATCCATGGTGACAATCATACCCTCATAAAAACCATACATTTTGGAAAGTGCTTCCCAATTTTGACAACCAAAATGGGTTACGCTCTGAGAATTATACAGATTTACTTCAAAATCGATATCATGATGGGTCCTTAGGTGTATTTTCTTTGTTTGAAAATTTTCATGGTCTTCAAAACCCATCCTCTCCAAGACATAGCGTCTTGCATGGCATGGGATAAGCTAGTCGAATTGTAAAAGATGAAAATTAGACGTTGAAATAGTTGAAGTCATGCTTAATTACGAAAAGACACTTGTCGTTGTTGCGTACTTTTCAACATCGAAGGTCTCCTCGAGCTTAATGCTGAAGCGCCGAACTTCGTCCAGCTCAACGAACCTGTCGCACATACCTCGATCGTCGTGGCACCAGCTGCACTCCCCTAGGAGACTGTCGTCGTCCGAGTACGACATTTCCTACGTTCATAATTCAAAGATTAAACTTGTACAATTAAATATATGTACTAAAAAACCTAAATTAGATCATTATTTTTCAAAGAAACTCCAGGCCACTCGATATTTCCCACATATTCTAGCACAAGTCACGCCAGAATTCACGGAAAAATCTGGCATGACCTTTGCTAAAAAAGGACATATTGAGCGCCTGAAATTTGCCGGAACGGAAATTAATCAACACTCCGGCAAAAGATAGGCCACTCAGAGGTGTAACCAAAACATGAAATAATTGCTTAAACTAAAAAATAACACCAAATATGGCATGTTCAACTAGTTCTATTAATTCAACTAGTTCTTACTAAATATAAACTTAGTATAAAAAGAAAAAAACTAGTTCTTTCTAAAAATGAAGTAGTTCAACTAGTTATTAATTTACTTACTATACTAGTTCAACTAAAACTTAACTAGTTCAACTAAAACTAAACTAGTTCTATTAATTCAACTAGTTCTTACTAAATATAAACTTACTATAAATAGAAAGAAACTAGCACATCTACTACTACTAATTAACATCTAACTACTACATCTACTACTAATTAACATGTACTACTGCTAATTATACATCTACTACTAATTAACATCTATCCACTACTTCTAAAAATCATTATCTATGAACCCTAAATTAGCATCTACTACTACTAAAATCATCTAGTAACTAAGCAAAGAGAGAGGGGGTTGGGGAGGGGTGGGGGGCTTACAGAGGGAGAGACGGTGGCGGGGAGGTGCTCGGCGACGGAGGGGTGGCGAGGGCGGGCTCGGGATCGGGAGGGCGGCAGTCCTGGGCGGCGGGCTCGGCGGGCTCGGTCGAGGGCGGCGGCGGTGAGGTCGAGGGCGGCGACAGTGTGGTCGAGAGCGGCGGCGGTGAGGTTGAGGGCGCGTGGCGGCGGCGGCGGCGAGGGCGCAGGCACACTGGGGCTCGGGCGGCAGGGACAGGGAGTAGGGGAACAGGCCGGTGGTGGGGAAAGGAGGACTTAGCGAAATTTTGATGCAGGGGGTGGTTAACTCGAACTAGCAGTAGCGCACGTACAGAAAACACGCTATAGCTAACTTATCTACAACGCGTTTTGGGAAAAACTGCTACTACTAATGGAAGAAGTTATTTCTTTTGTTTAGTAAAAACATCAAAAATATACATTGGTCATCATTGATCTTTTTGTGTATAATCTAAATAGTCAACATGAATCCTCACTATACCTGTGTAGGCACAGGCGAGGATTCATATTGCAACCACAAATCATACACATATAGTTCAATGAAGACCAAGTGCTCGAGATAGGTTGAGAAGCAACATATTTAAGGTGGTAAACACTTTGTTCGCTTAGTAGTATGGGACTAAACTTAATTAGTTGCAGTCATACTTACCAGCAGCGAGCTTTGAGCAAAACCGCTGCTACTAAGTTCTTTAGCAGTAGCGCGTCCATGGGAAGGGTGCTACTACTATATCTAGCCTGGAGGCAACACCGTGGCAATTATAGTAGTAGCGCTCTTTTCACCTAGAGCGCTACTGCTACTCAGTCATTAGCAGCGCTCTTTTCTAAAGCTCGTTGCTGCTAATTAGCAGTAGCGTCTGTTTTTATACCGCGCTGCTGCTAAGATTATGTGTATAAGGTTTTCCCTAGTAGTGATGAGAGGCCACGGGGAGAGTGGGGAGAATGAGAGGGGAACGTGGGGGAGTGTGTGGCACTCGTAGGCGCATCCGGGGCGTCGGCAGAAGCAGGAGGTGGCCGGCGTGTGGCCGCGGGCGCCGGCCACATGCTTCTCGTCCTCCTGGCGAGAGGAGGACGACGACTGGCAGGAGCCAGTGGACTGGGCTGAGCCAGTGGGCCAAGTGGGCTGCGCCAGGTAAGTCTCTGTTCTCTCTCTCCTTTTCTGTTTTTCATTTATTCTATTGTTTTTGTAACTTCAGGGCTTTATTAAAAATGCCAAGGCATTTCCAAAAATCATAAAATTAATCAAGGCCACTGCTTAGAATATATCCAACAGCAAACATTTTAGTTTATGATTATTTGAGCACTTAAAATATTTTATAGCATTTAAATGCCCAAATGCAAATACTATAAGAATTAATCCAATGACCTTATGTTGTCCTAGAAAAATGTGCACCATTTTTGTCAAAGGTTTTAACCCAAAACAAAAAGGGTGGGCTTTTTAGAAGGGCATTTCAGGTTCATTGAAAAAGTTTTTAGTAAACCCGAGTTATTCCAGGGGGGTGCTAGGGGTTCTGTCATCCCCATTTCAAATTTAAGAGAAATTTAAACATGATGCACACTCTAATGCTTGAACTAGCTAGGGTGTGACATCTAAAACATTCACTTATTGCTAATTCTTCAAGTTGACTTTTCTGCTAAGTGAATGTGATCGGATGCATCCCCCTCTATGCTAAACTCAACCCAGTCTATTCACAAATTCTTCATGGCGTTCTATTTGAAACCCGTTCAAAATCTTCATTGTGTCCATGTCAGCTGAAAAATTTGCAAAGGAAACTTCAAAATATTCTTATCTAAATTTTGGCTTTTGTCGCTCTAACCGTTCCGCATCCCACGATGAGATTATTCTATTCACCCACGATCTCACACGATCTCCACTTCACAGTACGTGGGTGACACATGTCGCTAGGATGAGAAGGGTTAGGGGCACATTCGTCTATTTTCCTCGGACGAACAGTTTTTCACTCGGCTATAAATACCCCTCAACCTCCTTTGACCTCATTTACCCCGCTCGACCTCACCCCCCTCGCTCGAGCTCTCTGACCTAGCGCCGCCGCTACTTTCCATCGTCGCCGGTGAGGAAGAGCTTCACTGCCTCGACCTCGTCGCCATCGTACTCGTGCCGGCCGCGGAAATCTTCACTCCGCCGCCGCCGTACCTGTCTTCCGCCGCCAAGTTAGGGCGTGCAAGATCTGAACGGACGAACTTCTCAACTTCAACTCCCAGTTCGTTGTGTTCTTCTCAAGGGTAAATAAAATTTATTTTTACTGCCCTTGTTGATTCTAATGATTTCCATAGAAACTTGAAAAGGTGTTTATTCTTCAACTTCCACACTCTTAAACACCACACTTGCATATGTTCTTGATTTGTTCCTCTAAGCAACATTTTTCCTCAATATTTCTCAATTGTGTGGATTTTCAATATATACAACTCTGGAACCTAAGTCAAAGACCGCTTAGTGAAATTCCTCAAGACACCCCTGGTAAAATTCCTTAAACTTGATGCTACGTCTTGAGCTTGCGTTGGTTTTCTCCGAAGAGGAAGGGATGATGCAGCAGAGTAGCGTAAGTATTTCCCTCAGTTTCTGAGAACCAAGGTATCAATCCAGTAGGAGGCCACGCTCAAGTCCCTCATACCTGCACAAAACGATAGCTACTCGCAACCAACGCGATTAGGGGTTGTCAATCCCTTCACGGTCACTTAGGAGAGTGAGATCTGATAGATATAATAATTTTGGTATTTTGGTATAAAGATGCAAATTAAAAAGTAAAATCAAACTAAAAAGCAAAGAAAGATTAATGTGATGGAGATTGATATGATGAGAATAGACCCGAGGGCCATAGGTTTCACTAGTGGCTTCTCTCAAGAGCATAAGTATTCTACGGTGGGTGAACAAATTACTGTTGAGCAATTAACAGAATTGAGCATAGTTATGAGAATATCTAGGCATGATCATGTATATAGGCAACACGTCCGTGACAAGTAGACCGAAATGATTCCGCATCTACTACTATTACTCCACTCATCGACCGCTATCCAGCATGCATCTAGAGTATTAAGTTGAAAACAGAGTAACGCCTTAAGCAAGATGACATGTTGTAGAGAGATAAATTCATGCAATATGAAATAAACCCCATCTTGTTATCCTCGATGGCAATGATACAATACGTGCCTTGCTGCCCCTTCTGTCACTGGGTAAGGACACCGCAAGATCGAACCCAAAGCTAAGCACTTCTCCCATGGCAAGAACTACCAATCTAGTTGGTTAAACCAAACGGATAATTCGAAGAGACTTGCAAAGATAACCAATCATACATAAAAGAATTCAGAGAAGATTCAAATATTATTCATAGATAGACTTGACCATAAACCCACAATTCATCGGTCTCAACAAACACACCGCAAAAAGAAGATTACATCGAATAGATCTCCACAAGAGAGGGGGAGAACTTTGTATTGAGATTCAAAGAGAGAGAAGAAGCCATCTAGCTACTAACTATGGACCCGAAGGTCTGAGGTAAACTACTCACACTTCATCGGAGAGGCTAGGATGATGTAGAAGCCCTCCGTGTTGACGGCCCGCTTCCGGCGGAGCTCCGGAACAGGCCCCAAGATGGGATCTCGTGGATACAGAAAGTTGCGGCGGTGGAATTAGGTTTTTGGCTCCTGTTCTGATCATTTGGGGGTACATGTGTATATATAGGAGGAAGAAGTACGCCGAAGGAGCACCGAGGGGCCCACGAGGCAGGGGGCACGCCCTAGGGGGGGGATGCCCCCCACCCTCGTGACCGCCTCTTTTGTTCCTTGGAGCAGGGTCCAAGTCTCCTAGATCATGTTCGGTGAGAAAATCACGTTCCCGAAGGTTTTATTACGTTTGGACTCCGTTTGATATTCCGTTTCTTCAAAACACTGAAATATGCAAAAACAACAATTCTGGGCTGGGCCTCCAATTAATAAGTTAGTCCCAAAAATAATATAAAAGTGGAAAATAAATCCCAATATAGTCCAAAATAGTAGATAATATTGCATGGAGCAATCAAAAATTATAGATACGTTGGAGACGTATCAGGCATCCCCAAGCTTAATTCCTGCTCGTCCTCGAGTAGGTAAATGATAAAAAGAGAATTTTTGATGCGGAGTGCTACTTGGCATAATTTCAATGCAAGTCTTCTTAATTGTGGTATGAATATTCAGATTCGAAAGATTCAAGACAAAAGTTTATATTGACATAAAAAAATAATAATACTTCAAGCATACTAATAAAGCAATTATGTCTCCTCAAAATAACATGGCCAAAGAAAGTTATCCCTACAAAATCATATAGTGTGGCTATGCTCTATCTTCACCACATAAAATATTTTAATCATGCACAACCCCGATGACAAGCCAAGCAATTGTTTCATAGTCTAACTTTTTCAAAACTTTTTCAATCTTCACGCAATACATGAGCATGAGCCATGGACATAGCACTATAGGTGGAATAGAATGGTGGTTGTGGAGAATAGAAAAAGGAGAAGATAGTCTCACATCAACTAGGCGTATCAACGGGCTATGGAGATGCCCATCAATAGATATCAATGTGATTGAGTAGGGATTGCCATGCAACGGATGCACTAGAGCTATAAGTATATGAAAGCTCAAAAAGAAACTAAGTGGGTGTGCATCCAACTTGCTTGCTCATGAAGACCTAGGGTAATTTGAGGAAGCCCATCATTGGAATATACAAGCCAAGTTCTATAATGAAAAATTCCCACTAGTATATGAAAGTGATAACATGAGAGACTCTCTACTATGAAGATCATGGTGCTACTTTGAAGCACAAGTGTGGTAAAAGGATAGTAACATTGTCCCTTCTCTCTTTTTCTCTCATCAATTTTTTTATTTGGGCCTTTTCTCCTTTTTTATGGCCTCTTTTTATTTGGGCTCCTTTGGCCTCTTTTTTTCGTCCGGAGTATCATCCCGACTTATGGGGGAATCATAGTCTCCATCTTTCTTTCCTCACTGGGAATATGCTCTAATAATTATGATCATCACACTTTTATTTTTCTTACAACTCAATACTTAGAACAAAATATGACTCTATATGAATGCCTCCGGCGGTGTACCGGGATATGCAATATGACAATGATGGAGTGTGTCATGATAAAAGGAATGGTGGAATGTTGCATGGCAATATATCTCGGAATGGCTATGGAAATGCCATAATAGGTAGGTATGGTGGCTGTTTTGAGGAAGGTATATGGTAGGTGTATGATACCGGCGAAAAGTGTGCGGTATTAGAGAGGCTAGCAAAGGTGGAAGGGTGACAGTGCGTACAATCCATGGACTCAACATTAGTCATAAAGAACTCATATACTTATTGCAAAAATCTAGAAGTTATCAAAGCAAATTATTATGCGCATGCTCCTAGGGGGATAGATTGGTAGGAAAAGACCATGTATAAGGAAGACAATCAATAAATAAATCATGCTCCGACTTCATCACATAACGGTTCACCATACGTGCATGCTACAGGAATCACAAACTTTAACACAAGTATTCTTTAAATTCACAACTACTCAACTAGCACGACTTTAATATTATCACCTCCATATCTCAAAACAATTATCATGCTTCAATCTTTTCTTAGTATTCAACACACTCAAAAGAAAGTTTCACAAATCTTGAATACCAAGCATATTATTATTAAGCAAATTACCATGCTATTAAGAGACTCTCAAAATAATTTAAGTGAAGCATGAGAGATCAATAGTTTCTTTAAAACAAATCCACCACCGTACTCTAAAAGATCTAAGTGAAGTACATAGAGCAAAATTATAATGCTCAAAAGATATAAGTGAAGCACATAGAGCAAAACTACTTAGCTCAAAAGATATAAGTGAAGCACATAGAGCAAAACTACTTAGCTCAAAAGATATAAGTGAAGCACGTAGAGTATTCTATCAAATTTTAATTCATGTATGGATCTCTCAAAAGGTGTGTACAGCAAGGATGATTGTGGCATACTAAGACACAAAAACACAAAAAATACAAGACCCTCCAAGCAAAACACATATCATGTTGGTGCATAAAAATATAGCTCCAAGTAAATTACCGATGGAAGTGGACGAAAGAGGGGATACCTTCCGGGGCATCCCCCAACTTTGACTTTTTGGTGTCCTTGTATTATCTTGGGGGTGCCATGGGCATCCCCAAGATTAGTCTCTTGCCACTCCTTGTTCCATGATCCATCAAGAGAATTCACCCAAAACTTGAAAAGTTCACAACACAAAACTCAAAATAGAAAACTCGTGAGCTCCGTTAGCGAAAGAAAACAAAAGACCACTTCAAGGTACTGTAATGAACTCATTATTTATTTATATTGGTGTTAAACCTACTGTATTCCAACTTATTTATAGATTATAAACTATTTTACTAGCCATAGATTCATCAAAATAAGCAAACAACACACGAAAAACAGAATCTGTCAAAAACAGAACAGTCTGTAGTACTCTGTAGCTACCTCAAGATATGGAACCCCAAAAATTCTAAAATAAATTTCTGGACGTGAGGAATTTATCTATTAATCATCTTCAAAAAAGAATTAACTAAATAGCACTCTTCAAATAAAAATGAAAGCAGTTCTCATGAGCGCTAAAGTTTCTGTTTTTTACAGCAAGTTCAACAAGACTTTCCCCAAGTATTCCCAACAGTTCTACTTGGCACAAACACTAATTAAACACAAAAAACACAACCAAAACAAAGGATAAATAATTTTTTATTACTAAATAGGAGAAAAAAGCGAGGAATAAAAATAAAATTGGGTTTCCTCCCAACAAGCGATATCGTTTAACGCCCCTGGCTAGGCATAAAAGCGAGGATAGATCTAGGTATTGTCATCTTTGGTAGGCAATCCATAAGTGGCTCTCATGATAGTTTCATATGGCAATATTATTTTCTTTCTAGGAAAGTGTTCCATGCCCTTTTTTAATGGAAATTGAAATCTAATATTCCCTTCCTTCATATCAATAATCGCACCAACCGTTCTAAGGTAAGGTCTACCAAGAATAATAGGGCAAGAAGGATTGCAATCTATATCAAGAACAATGAAATCTACGGGCACATAATTCCTATTTGCAACAATAAGAACATCATTAAACCTTTCCATACGTTTCTTAATAGTGGAATCCGCAAGATGCAAGTTTAGAGAGCAATCATCAAAATTACGGAAATCTAGCAAATCACACAAAGTCTTGGGAATAGTAGAGACACTAGCACCCAAATCACACAAAGCATAAAACTCATGATCTTTAATTTTAATTTTAATAGTTGGTTCCCACTCATCATAGAGTTTTCTAGGGATATAAACTCATGATCAAGTTTTTCTTCATAAGATTGCATCAAGGCATCAACAATATGTTTGGTGAAGGCTTTATTTTGATTATAAGCATGTGGAGAATTTAGAACGGATTGCAACAAGGAAATACAATCAATTAAAGAACAACTTTCGTAATTAAATTCCTTGAAATCCAATATAGTGGGTTTAGTAACATCTAGATTTTTATTTCTTTCAATCCCACTTTCATCAATTTCATCATTAATATCTAAATACCCCGAATTTTTAGAACGCCTTCTAGGTAAAGGAAGATCATATTCATTTTCATCAAGATTCATATTGCAAAACAAAGATTTAATAGGGGACACATCAATAACTTTTAGATCTTCATCTTGATTTTCATAGGAATTGGAGGAACATGCTTTAATAAAGGCATCTTTGGAAGCACGTATCCTAGCGGTTCTTTCCTTGCACTCATCAATGGAAATTCTCATGGCTTTGAGAGACTCATTGATATAATGCTTAGGAGGAATAGATATAACCTTTAAAGAATCAACCTCAAGAGAAATTCTATCAACGTTTCTAGCCAAGTCATCAACTTTAAGCAATTTCTCTTCAAGCAAAGCATTAAAATTCTTTTGTGAATTCATAAACTCTTTAACACTATTCTCAAATTCAGAGGGCATCTTATTATAATTTCCATATGAGTTGTTGTAGGAATTCCCATAATTGTTAGAAGGATTACTAGGATATGGCCTAGGATTAAAATTCCCTCTATAAGCATTGTTACCAAAATTATTCCTACCAACAAAATTCACATCCATATATTCATTGTTATTCTCAATCAAAGTGGACAAAGGCATATCATTAGGATCAGAAGAAACACTCTTAGTAGCAAATAATTTCATAAGTTCATCCATCTTTCCACTCAACACATTGATTTCTTCTATCGCATGCACTTTTTTATTAGAAGATCTTTCAGTATGCCATTGAGAATAATTAACCATAATATTATCTAGGATTTTAGTAGCATCTTCTAAAGTGATTTCCATAAAAGTGCCTCCCGCGGCCGAATCTAAAAGATTTCTAGAAGCAAAATTCAATCCGGCATAAAAATTTTGTATGATCATCCACAAATTCAAACCATGAGTAGGGCAATTACGTATCATTAATTTCATTCTCTCCCAAGCTTGTGCAACATGTTCATGATCAAGTTGTTTAAAGTTCATAATATCGTTTCTAAGAGAGATGATCTTAGCGGGAGGAAAATACTTAGAGATAAAAGCATCTTTGCACTTGTTCCATGAATCAATACTATTCTTAGGCAAAGACGAAAACCAAGCTTTAGCACGATCTCTAAGCGAAAAATAAATAGCTTCAATCTAACGACATCATTGTTGACATCTTTTTTCTTTTGCATACCACATAAATCAATGAAGATATTCAGATGAGTAGCGGCATCTTCACTTGGAAGGCCGACAAATTGATCTTTCATAACAAGATTCAACAAAGCAATATTAATTTCACAAGATTCAGCATCGTTAAGAGGAGCAATCGGAGTGCTAAGGAAATCATTATTATTGGTATTGGTGAAGTCACACAATTTAGTAGTATCTTGAGCCATCGCGACAAACAAGCAAACTAGCACACGAGCAAAAAAGAGCAAAGGGGCAAAAGAGGTAAATAGAGAGGGAGGATAGAGAGAGAGAGAGGGCGAATAAAACGGCAAGGGTGAATTGGGGGGAGAGGAAAATGAGAGGCAAATGGCAAATAATGTAGTGCGAGAGATAGAGATTGTGATAGGTACTTGGTATGTTGACTTTTTGCGTAGACTCCCCGGCAACGGCGCCAGAAATCCTTCTTGCTACGTCTTGAGCTTGCGTTGGTTTTCCCCGAAGAGGAAGGGATGATATAGCAGAGTAGCGTAAGTATTTCCCTTAGTTTTTAAGAACCAAGGTATCAATCTAGTAGGAGGCCACGCTCAAGTCCCTCGTACCTGCACAAAACGATAGCTACTCGCAACCAACGTGGTTAGGGGTTGTCAATCCCTTCACGGTCACTTACGAGAGTGAGATCTGATAGATATAATATTTTTGGTATTTTTGGTATAAAGATGCAAAGTAAAAATTAAAAGCAAAGTAGAAAGCAAAGCAAGATTAAAGTGATGGAGATTGATATGATGAGAATAGAACCGGGGGCCATAGGTTTCACTAGTGGCTTCTCTCAAGAGCATAAGTATTCCACGGTAGGTGAACAAATTACTGTTGAGAAATTTACAGAATTGAGCATAGTTATGAGAATATCTAGGCATGAGCATGTATATAGGCATCACATCCGTGACAATTAGACTGAAACGATTCTGCATCTACCACTATTACTCCACTGATCGACCGCTATCCAGCATGCATCTAGAGTATTAAGTTAAAAACAGAGTAACGCCTTAAGCAAGATGACATGATGTAGAGAGATAAATTCATGCAATATGAAATAAACCCCATTGAGGGAGTCCTGGATTAGGGGGTGTTCGGGTAGCCGGACTATACCTTCAGCCGGACTCCTGGACTGTGAAGATACAAGATTGAAGACTTCATCCCATGTCCGGATGGGACTTTCCTTGGCTTGGAAGGCAAGCTTGGCGATGCGGATATTCAAGATCTCCTACCATTGTAACCGACTCTATGTAACCCTAACCCTATCCGGTGTCTATATAAACCGGAGGATTGTAGTCCGTAGGCAATAAACTCCATATACAACAATCATACCATAGGCTAGCTTCTAGGGTTTAGCCTCCTTGATCTCGTGGTAGATCTACTCTTGTACTACCCATATCATCAATATTAATCAAGCAGGACCTAGGGTTTTACCTCCATCAAGAGGGCCCGAACCTGGGTAAAACATCGTGTTCCCTGCCTCCTGTTACCATCCGGCCTAGACGCACAGTTCGGGACCCCCTACCCGAGATCCGCCGGTTTTGACACCGACATTGGTGCTTTCATTGAGAGTTCCTCTGTGTCGTCGCCATTAGGCCCGATGGCTCCTTTGATCATCAACAACGATGTGGTCCAGGGTGAGACTTTTCTCCCCGGACAGATCTTCGTCTTCGGCGGCTTCGCTCTGTGGGCCAATTCTCTCGCCCACCTGGAGCAGATCGAAAGCTACGCGCCTGGCCATCAAGTCAGGTTTGGAAGCTTGAACTACACGGCTGACATCCGCGGAGACTTGATCTTCGACGGGTTCGAGCCACGGCCAAGCGCGCCGCACTACCTCGAGGGGCATGATCTAGCTCTGCCCCCGGACAGTGTCCTGGAGGCCGCACACGCATCGGTTCCGACCCCTAACTCGGAGCCTATTGCGCCAATCGAGGATGAGCGGTTGGACGTCACCTTGGGGGCTGCGATCCCGAAAGAGATCGAGCCGAACGCTAGCCCCGCACTCTGCACGACCCGTGACTCCGAGGACCCGGACTCCGAACCCCCCGCGCCCCTGCCAATCGAACCTGATAGGGTGCCGATAATGGAGTTCACCGCCACAGACATCTTTCAGCACTCGCCTTTTGGCGATATCCTGAATTCTCTCAAGTTTCTCTCTTTATCAGGAGAGCCCTGGCCGAAGTGCGGTCAGCGAGGATGGGATAGGGATGATGAAGAAATTCAAAGCCCACCCACCACCCACTTGGTAGCCACGGTCGACAATTTAAACGACGTGCTCAACTTCGACTCCGGAGACATCGACAGCATGGATGACGATGCAGGAGATACCGAAGAACCAACGCCCATAGGGCATTGGACAGCCACCTCATCTCACGATGTGTACATGGTGGATACCCCTAAAGGAAGCGACAATGAGGAAAAAGGGGATGGAATGGGAGATCGACCCCCTGAAAAGCAATCAAAGCGTCGGTGTAAACACCGACCCAAGCCCCGCCTCGATAAAAACCCAGCCATAGAGCAGGACGAGTCGGTAGACGATGAGCAGGCCTTAGAGCAACCGTCCGAACAGGGCAACATGGATAGAGAAACCGAACATCCCTCCTCCGGCGAAAACGGCATTCCGGACGACCTCACGCCGGATAAACCCATGGAGCAGAAGAATCTCCACGAGAGGCTCGTTGCAACTGCACGCAGCCTAAAAAAGCAGAAGCGGAAGTTAAAAACAGCAGAACATGCACTCCGGATTAGATGGATCAAAGTGATCAATACCGCAGATAAATACAGCGACAGTCGCCGCACTAAAAGCTATCCAAAAAGAAAGCTACTGCCTGAATTCGACGAAGAGGCCCTAGAGCCCTCGCATTCAAAAAATGAGAAAGCCACACGGTCAGATAGACGACCCCATAAACCGGCAAGCGGCGCCGCACCTAAATCGGCATGCAACCCACTTAAGGATTCGCATCATGGCCCAGTCAGGTCCATTTTATGGGCCAAGAAAGCAAGCTCTTGTAAGCAGCGCTATGAAGCCATCATCAGAATCCGGCACACCCAAATACAGGGGCGCCGCACACCCCCTATGTTTCACCAATGAGGTCCTGGACTATGAATTTACAGAGGGATTCAAACCCGTAAACATAGAGGCATATGATGGAACAATAGACCCTGGAGTCTGGATCGAGGATTATATCCTCCACATACACATGGCTAGAGGAGATGATCTCCACGCCATAAAATATTTACCCCTTAAGCTTAAAGGGCCAGCCCGGCATTGGATTAAAAGCCTTCCTGAAAACACAATTGGAAGTTGGGAAGAGCTCGAGGATGCTTTCCGAGCAAATTTTCAAGGGACCTATGTCCGCCCTCCGGATGCAGATGATTTTAGTCACATAACTCAACAGCCCAGAGAATCAGCTCGGCAGTTCTGGAATAGATTCCTCACTAAAAGGAATCAGATAGTCGACTGTCCGGACGCCCAAGCCTTAGCAGCTTTCAGGCATAACGTCCGAGACGAATGGCTCGCCAGACACCTCGGCCAAGAAAAGCCAAGAACAATGGCCACACTAACAAGCCTCATGACCCGCTTTTGTGCAGGAGAGGACAGCTGGTTGGCAAGCTGCAGCCCGAGTGACCCAAGTACATCCGAAACTAGGGATGGAAACGGAAAACCGCGATGCAACAAGGACCGTCGCAGGACTAAGGAAAAAAGTCCGAAGAGCACGGCAGTCAATGCCGGATTCAAAGGTTCACGACAAAATCAGACAAAACCACCCCTCCAGGGTAACAGGGACGATCCATCCAACTTAAATAAAATCCTGGACAGGATATGTCAGATACACAGTACTCCCGGAAGCCTGCTAACCATACCCACAGAGATTGTTGGGTTTTCAAACAATCCGGCAGACTCAATGCCGAACACAAGGGGCTCGACACACCAAGCGAAGACGAGGACAAACCCCAAAAGCAGAGCACCAGGAAACAAAAGAACTTCCCACAAGAAGTAAAAACAGTGAACTTACTTCACATAACAAAATGTGCGGCACCCATAAAGGTACGCACCACACGGCCTATCCCCAAAGGGTCCCACCACTGGTTGTCAAAACCAATCATCTTCGATCAGCTAGATTATTCTAGAAATATCAAGAATGCTGGCTGGACTGCCTTGATACTCGATCCAATAATTGGCGGACTCCGGTTTTCAAATGTCCTTATGGACGGCGGCAGTGGACTAAACCTGATATATCAGGATACAATCCATCACATGGGGATAGACCCAGCAAGAATCCGCCGCAGCAAAACCTCCTTTCAAGGGGTAACACGTGGTCCGGACACCCATTGTATGGGTTTTCTCCGGCTCGAAGTTATATTCGGCTCTGCCGATAACTTCTGCCGCGAAAAGCTGACCTTCCATATCGTCCCGTTCTCAAGTCGCTATCAAGCACTACTGGGATGCGAAGCTTTCGCCCACTTTAACGCAATACCACATTATGCATATCTCACGCTTAAGATGCCCGGTCCACGAGGCATCATATCTTTGAATGGGAAGCACTAAAGTGTGCCTCCCCAAGCGGAGGACCATGCGTCCGCTTTGACAGCCCCACAGTAAAATGGCCTCACCAGCCAAAAAACTTCGAAATAGGTCATTAAGACCACGAACGCAGATAGACGAGTTCGGGACAAAATCATCATTGATGCAGGCTTTGTGGCCATATACCCCCACTAGGGGCTCCATGCATATACAACAAGAGACAATAAAGCTCAATTTTATATATTTTACTTTATACTTTGTTTATTTTAAAATTTTGTTTGGCACGACCCGTTTTCAACTCAGTTCCTCTCTTTTACAGATGAATGTCGTGCGGCGCCCGTCCAGGATACGGCACAACAGAGACACAGGCGCAGACGTGCAGTAGGGACCCGTCCTAAAGGATTCTTTTTAGATTAAGACCCTGTGTAAACCTTTTTTAGTGTCTCTTGTTGATACACATCCCCTAGTTTTTCTGATATAACCAAAGGAGGAGGCTGGCGTCTTGGCATGTGGCCACGTCAGAATTTTTGCACGTACCTGGACACTAGGGGCTTTTTAATAAAGAGTGTTGTTTCGCCCGCACTCATAAAGACCGAACACCTTAGGGAGTGTTCGGCGTCGCGAGTTTTGGCATTATATGCATCAGCTCCGAATAATGTCTTTGGTCAAATGTTGGGTTGCCCGGCTCCTGAGTTCGGCTACCTTACGTTCCGCTCTATCGGCTAAGGTAGCACCAGGAGAACTACTGCGATTGTGCCCCGGTTCGGCCGGGCAAGCACCTCAGTAGAGAAAGCTGAAAACTGACTATCATGATGTAGCGTGAGACTGGTCAGCCACTCGATGACCTATCGGAATCTATCGGATTCCTCTGCTTTAACGAAGGGCCGCTTCCTGGTCAGGCACATACGGGCCCCGAACTCGGGCGAGTGCAGTCGCCACCAAGAGGCTACCTAAATAGTCTCACTATCAAGCTCCTATGGCTAAGTGAAAGTGTTAAAACATTATAGTCCGGTTGCCTGGCCCGCTGCGCTATCACCTCCTTTGTAGGACCAAGATGTTGGGTTAAGTGTGAAAATGCGTCTTCTGCGAGCACCCCCGCACTATGGGCATGGGGGCTGAAGCCAACGACTGCCATCTTTCAGATTTTGTATATATACATACATATATATATATATATATATATATATATATATATATATATATATATATATATCTTAAAACGGCCGCACAGGAGGTGTCCCCAATACTTGAAGGCACAAGTATAAAAAGGCCACTACAGTTTATCAAAATATTACTTCATAATTACATATGCTATCATAACATAGCATCTTTCGAGCACTGCGTCTCTATTACATGAGCGCCTTCAAGGACTTCCTGAAAATAGTGCTCGGAGGGTACTCGGCTTTTGTCCGAATCTCGGGACGCAACAACGGTGGTCTCCATCTCTGCCCAGTATGTCTTGACACGGGCAAGAGCCATCCTTGCGCCCTCTATGCATGCTGACCTCTTCATTGCATTAATACGCGTCACCATGTCAAGGAATTTCTGCACCAAGCTGAAATAACTCTTCGGCTCCGATCTCCCCGGCCACAGATGACCCATGACGTACTTCATGGCGAGTCCGGACAACCTATTCAGTTCGGCCCATTGAGCCAAACGATCGTCCACTGCCAGTGGACGCTCTGGATTGTGAAACTGCGACCAGAAAAGCTTTTCCACTTCGCGATCTTTCTGATCTCGAAAGTGTTCGGTCGCATCAGCAACACTCCACTACTGGAATCAGCTTATTTGCCGTCTGCCAGTTCTTTGCCGTCAGCTGACGGACGGCAAAGAGGCACTTTGCCGTCTGCTTGCAAAAAACAGACGGCAAAGAACTGACAGACGGCAAAGATGCCAGTTGCCATCAGCCAATTATTTGCCGTCTGCCAGCAGATGGCAAAGAATCTTTACCATGTGCTGGCGGACGGCAAAGAGGTGGGGCTATCTCTTTTTTTGCGGGTACAAAGAAAATCGTTGACCCCCACCTCCTCTCTCTGTCTCCCCTCTCTCCGCACGGCCCCCACCTCCTCTCTCTCTCCCCTCTCTCTCCCCCGCTCGTCTCTCCCTCTCTGTCGCGCGAGCACCTACGGCGGCCGATTTCGGCGAGCTCCGACGGGATTCGACGCCACCCAGCACACCCACGTGACCCCCTCGCCCCGCTCCTCCATCCCCTCCGACCAGATCTGACTCGCGCGTCCTCCAGCGACCACGCGTGACCCTCCCTCGCGGCTAGGGTTTCGGCCACCACATCGCCGGCCTGGCTCCGGTGTTGCTCCGGTGACTCAGGTGAGTCTCTTCACTCCTCCTGGTCACATCCATCCCTCTCTTACTCACCGCGTCGCGTCGCGTCTCCTCTCCCTCACAGATCCATCACGCCGGGAAGCCATGGACGGGAAGGACGCCATGGACGGGAAGGACGCCGTGGAGGACGCAGCTCCACCACTGCCCAAACGCCATCCAGGTCCGCCCCTTCTCCTCTCCTCCCCTCTTGGATTTCTTCATTTCCTGCCTTGCACCCGTCCACTCAAGTTCTAAACCAAACAAGAAAAATTATCAATCTTGTTTTTGCTGCATATGCAATAATGGTTGAGGAGGACTCAGTTGTTCACTTCTATAATTGTGCCATAAGTCGGTTTACTCTGCTTGAGGGCTGTCGTGGTTAGCTCGATTTGATAGGGTCCTTACTACATATGCTGCAGGGATTTAACTTGACTTGTTAATAATGAGTGTCAATCAATCAAACACAAGGAAACTATAAATGCTTACTATTTCATATAGTGATCGTTGTGTTGTGTATAGGTAAAACTTGTGTTGTCCTTATCTACTTCGGAGGCATCATCATGTGTTGTCAATTTAGTTTCTGCCATGGTTTTGGTTTGATCCTGCTTATGCCAAATCAATCATTCATTGCTTCTGAACACTCTACCTTTAATCTTTGCTTCTGTAAAACCGGCCTTTCTTCTATTGAATGGAGTGTTTGCTTGCTATGCGAGAAAAGTAGCTCATTTATCGCTGATTTGGCATGTGCAACCAAAGTGGACGGACCGTATTTAGGTCCGGTCGCCGTGAGGATCCTCTGGCTGTGCTGGATGTGCCGTGGCGCGGTGGTGCCCCCGGGTGGCGCCTCCGTGCTGCGGTGCCCCTGGTTGGCGCCTTCGTGCCCGTGCTCTCACTGGCGCCGCCGTTGTGGTGCTCTCTGGCAAGCTCCGGCTTGTTGTGGTGGTGTTGGTTGTGATGTTGGTCACACCATAGTGATGGTGTGGCTGCATCCTGCTTCGGCTACAACTCCTTTTGGTGAGCTTCTCCTTGCTCCCCTCCTGATCTCTCTAATGCATAGCTCTTGATCTTGTTGGATGTGAGGCTCTATTAGTTGTGGTTAGCTGCTGTAGATGAGCATCAACTTGTATTGGAGCTCTCTGTGATGGATTCTTGCTGTGTCAGGGTTTTGGTCAGTGACCATCTATGTGTATTTGTGAAGTATATATACTCCTGTACTGCTCTGTTCTGTGTAGTTGATCCTGGAGTTGTTACTTTGGTCAGTTACTTTACTCATGAACGGATACTCACTTGTTCTTAGTTATTTTACTTCTAATACTGATATGAACAGATACCACTTGGTTTGGCTATTCCTATTTGTCTCTTTCTAATAGCCTATGAACAGATACTATACTTGGTTTTGGCTGTTACTTTCCTAGTTTTCTACTAATAAGACAGATACTACATCTGATTTGGGCAGTGATGCTGGTCTGAGCCCCCCTCTCTTAGGCTTAATTTACATGTGACTATCCCTGTGCTGTGATGAACTAGCCCTGGCACTTCCAGGCTGTCTGAGCACATAATCCCTCAAGTATACCTTGAGGTCTTCTGTAGCTCTCCTTAATAGTTATCTCTTCTAAGCTGCTGGTGGTTGGATGTGTTGGGACTTGGTCTGGTTGGCTGGTTGTGATGTATATCTCCTCCTGGAGCTTTGTTTTTGGTGTTGCATAGTGACATGTACCTATTGTCACTAGACAAAACTGATTGTGGTGATGAAGTCTAATCTTTGGCTTTAATCACTAGTTTTTAGTTGGCTTAATTCCTGGAGCTAGTATTGATAGTGGTCTTTGTGTTGGCATTTAACTTACTGCTAATTGTGGTGGCTTCTTGATTGGGTCCTTGGCTGGTTCTCTTCTTTGGCTCTTTGGTATTGGTTTACTCTATTTTGCTTTCTAATTAAGATCACTTTGAAAATCAGTATCTTAACTAAGATTATCTTGATCTCAAGTACTGGCTCCTACAGCATTGCATTTCACCAAGTGAAATGCTACATTTCTACTCCTAACCCATTCTCTCTTTCTTAGTGTTTTTGTTATGCAGGTTGGAAGAAAAGAAGAAGATCCAGAGAAGATCTTAGTAATAAGATAGTTTTTAGGAAAATAGATATTTAGTTTTAGATCATTCCTTGTAATATTTGTTGGATATGTGTTCATGGATATGTGTTGGATATATATGTGTTCATGACTATATATTGGTAACATGTGTTGGATATGTGTTCATGGATATGTGTTGGATATATATGTGTTCATGAGTATTGGTAATATGTGTTGGATATGCTATATTGGTCATACATATAGTCTGTGTTTGATTGTGTTTGATTTTCTGTGAAAATGAATTGATATAAGAAGAAACAGAATTAATGCCTATTTGGTCTCTTTGCCATCTGCCAACAGATGGCAAAGAGCCTGCAGCCTTTGTCGTCTGCCAGCAGATGGCAAAGAGTCGTGCCCTTTGCCGTCTGCCAGCAGATGGTAAAGAGTCGTGCCCTTTGCCGTCCGCCACTGACGGCAAAGGCCTCTTTGCCGTCCGCTGCAAAAAACAGACGGCAAAGAAGGCCTTTGCCGACACTGTCTTTGCCGTCGCTGTTTGTCGTCCGCCATCCTAGCCTTTGCCGTCCGCCATGGCTGATGGCAAAGTACCAGATTCCTGTAGTGCTTGGTGCCAAATCTAGATAGGTATCCTCCACACTCCACATCCGGTCCAACGGAGCAAACTTCGGATCGCAAAATTTCCTTCCCAGCATAAAGGGCTTTCCAGCCACAATCTGTTCGGCCTGACGCAGCTCCTCCTTTGCAGCTCTCATCGTAGAGTGCGCGTCCTTGGCATTGGCAACGGCCTTCTCTAAGTCCGTCTGTTTCGCCTGGTCTTCTTTCTCAAGAAGTCGGCAACGGTCTGCAACACTCTTTAACTTTTCGGCCATCTCGGCCATCTCTTCCTTGCTTCGGCAATGAGCAGCCTGTTCGGCTCTCAGCTCTTCAAGGGCTTTCTTGGCAGCCGCATCACTTTCTCTGGCTTGTTCTTTAGCTCAGGCAAGTTCTGCCCTAAGACTCTCCACGGCGGCCGCACCATCTGCGTCAAGCACACACATTGTAAGACACTGGCATAAAACTCTTCTTACCTGATGCCGCCCGAGGAATCACATACCTTGAGCCTCATCAAGCCGCTTGCTAACAAGCGCGATGTCGGCATCTGCCACGTCCAGTTGCCGCTTTAGTTCGGCAAAATCATCAGTTCGGCTCGATTCTGGACACCCTGCCGCCTACATTCAAAGGCGACATCTTAGACCTGGGATTATGATCCACTGCGTGCCGTCATTTCTTGACAACGCGCAGAGTCTCAGGGGCTACTATCTACACAAGGCGCATCTTATTCATGCGCAACTGACAAAAGTGTACATTATTTAATGTACCTCAAAACCCGTCAGTAAACTTTTGACGGCCTCATGCAATCCGCTCTCTATGGATGAGATCCTTTCAATCACCATGCCCATCAATGCACGGTGCTCCTCCGAGATAGAAGCTCGCCCCAGCAGAATCTTTAGCTCCTCCGACCGATCACCAGACATTGCCGGACTTGTCCCACGACCTCTTTCGAAGGCCAGATGCGGAGAACCTCGGGGGGCCACATAGCTATCTTCCGCCCCTACCAGATTCGGAGAAACCCTCCGCGATGACACCTCAGGGTCGCCCGCCTCGCTAGGCGGCACGGCAGGGGGAGGCGTCCCGCTCTCGATCATCTCCGGAAGGAGATCCCCCAAAGACGAGCTCTGCTGAGAAGGGTTGAGGTCTGAGCTACAACGTAAAAATTCGGTTAATCTTCTCGGATATAAATCAAGGATTTTCCTCATCCCTCAAAAGGAAAATCTTTCTCTACTTACGGCTCGCTGGAGGGCTGATCCCCTTGAGGGCGTAGTCCGGCCGAGGAACTCCCCAGCGTTGGACCCTCTGACGAGGATTTTCTCCCCGGCTTCGAGGCCATGGTTTCCGGGTCGTCAGAGGCGGCTCTCTTCTTCCCCTTAGGAGAGGAATTCTCGGTTCCTCCCTTCGGAGCAGCCTCCTTCAAGGAGGCCATAGCTTCCTTGTCCTCCCCCTCCAAAGGCATTATCTCCAGCATCCTGACTAGCACGGGATCCGCCCTGGTTTCAGGAAGGGGAGCCAGACACCTGATCAGCTTTGCCTTCGCTATCCACTCCTGTTTAAAAGGACGGCTCTTTTAGGGGCAAGTTTATGACAATTATACGGATAGAAGGTCCGGGCACAAGGTTGCTTACTTGAGTATCCGGACGATTGCAGCTTAGGCCTGCGTCCTCGGTTAAATCCGGACACATCCCTTGTGATCCAAAGAACAGTTTATACATCTCCGCGGGCGTTGCACCCATGAAATTCTGGAGAGCTCGCGGTCCCTCTGGGTTAAACTCCCACAGGCGAAGGGAGCGACGTTTGCCGGGCAATATTCGGCGAATCAACATGACCTGCGTCACCTTGACCAGGCTGAGGTCTCCTTCCAAGAGATCCTTAATGCTGCCCTGTAACAAGGGCATGTCTTTGGGCAAATCCCAATCTAACCCTCTGTTAACCCATGACGCTAGCCGTGGTGGGGGACCCGAGCGAAAGGCAGGAAGCGCCACCCACTTGGTGCTCCGGGGAGTGGTGATATAAAACCACTCTCGTTGCCACAAGCCTAGCTCCTCTTGAAAAGAGCCCTCGGGCCATGGAGCATCCGCATTTTTGCTTATAACAGCACCTCCGCACTCTGCGTGCCATCCCTTGATCATGTTCGGCTCCATTTTGAAAGTCTTGAGCCATAATCCGAAGTGAGGGGTAACACGGAGGAAAGCTTCGCATACAACGATAAACGAGGAGATATGGAGGGTGGACTCCGGAGCTAAGTCGCGAAATTTCATCCCGTAATAAAACAGCAGTCCCCTCACAAAGGGATCCATCGGGAAGCCTAACCCCCGAAGGAAGTGAGACACGAATACTACGCTCTCACCGGTCTAGGGACTGGGGATAGCCTGCCTTTGAGCAGGCAACATGTGCGAAATTTCGGCGGTCAAGAACTTAGCCTCTCTCAACTTTAGCACGTCCTCCTTCGTGACGGAGGAGGGCATCCATCGTCCTTGAATGTCAGAACCGGACATTGTCGAAGGTCCGAAGCGCCTGGAATATGGAGCCTAGGGTGTTGGAACTCGAGGCGACGGGCGAACTCGCTTGAGATTGAAAAAAGGAGTAAGGCCCTGGTCTCTTTATAAGAGGTTGAATACCAGGAGCCCTCCCCGTAACCGTTTGGGACTCGCCTTTAATCGAGAAAACATGCTAACGGGCACGATTGGGTTACCCACGTCCGTATTGATGAGAATCCCGTAAAAGGGGGGCACACGATCTCTACTTTGACAAGACGTGCCAAGGAAACTGCCTCGCAAAACACGCTGAGGTGGAAAGGTGAAATCGATTCGAGTATAGGACTTGGCTGTAGTGTGATGACGCACTGCGGAATACGTCAGCCGATTTGACTTGTGTTAATATTATTCTCTCTATGGCAATATGTGGAAGCTTATTTTGCGGAGCCGGACACTACTCCTGGTGTTTACAATCTTTTATGAAGAACTTGGAGGAGGAACCCGCCTTGCAATGCCGAAGACAATTTGCGCGCCGGACTCATCGTCATTGAAGCCTGGTTCAGGGGCTACTGAAGGAGTCCTGGATTAGGGGGTGTTCAGGTAGCCGGACTATACCTTCAGCCGAACTCCTGGACTGTGAAGATACAAGATTGAAGACTTCATCCCATGTCCGGATGGGACTTTCCTTGGCGTGGATGGCAAGCTTGGCGATGCGGATATTCAAGATCTCCTACCATTGTAACCGACTCTATGTAACCCTAACCCTATCCGGTGTCTATATAAACCGGAGGGTTGTAGTCCGTAGGCAATCAACTCCATATACAACAATCATACCATTGGCTAGCTTCTAGGGTTTAGCCTCCTTGATCTCGTGGTAGATCTACTCTTGTACTACCCATATCATCAATATTAATCAGGCAGGACATAGGGTTTTACCTCCATCAAGAGGGCCCGAACCTGGGTAAAACATCGTGTTTCCTGCCTCCTGTTACCATCCGGCCTAGACACACAGTTCGGGACCCCCTACCCGAGATCCGCCGATTTTGACACCGACACCCATCTTGTTATCCTCGATGGCAAC